>NC_053390.1:751465116-751765116 GCF_905171765.1 Bufo bufo | reverse complement strand
CTCAAATCATTGAGCAGGCACCATGGCTAAGTGCGCGGGGGGGTCCCGTGACCCCCCCCCCCCGTGTCGGCGATCGCCGAAAACCGCAGGTCAATTCAGACCTGCGGTTTGCGGCTTTTTATTGTGCGGGCGGCGGTAGTCGGCGGTGCCATCGGGTCCCCATGGGGCTGTGGGGGGGACCCGATGGCATGGAAGGCGGTGCGATGCCTAAGGAAGGCATTGCGCTGCCTTCCGGTGACGAGCCTGTGAGATCCAGCCCCCTGGAGCTCACAGGCCGGAAGCTGTATGAGTAATACACACAGTATTACTCATACAGCCAATGCATTCCAATACAGAAGTATTGGAATGCATTGTAAAGGATTAGACCCCCAAAAGTTCAAGTCCAAAAGTGGGACAAAAAAATTAAGTGAAAAAATAGTTGAAAAAATAAAGTTTTCCCGCCCAAAAAATTAAAAGTTTCAAATAAAAATAAACAAAAACTTCATTTTCCCCAAATAAAGTTAAAAAAAATGGTAAATAATAGGCGGAAAAAGAAGTATATATATTAGGTATTGCCGCGTCCGTATCGACCGGTTCTATAAACCTATCACATGACCTAACCCCTCAGATGAACACCATAAAAAATAAAAACTGTGCTAAATAAACCAATCACCTTACATCTCAAAAAGTACAACAGCAAGCGATCAAAAAGGCATTTGCCAACCAATATAGGACCAATCTAACCGTCACCTCATCCCGCAAAAAATGAGCCTCTACATGAGACAAACGCCCGAAAAATAAAAAAAACTATGGCTCAGAATATGGAGACACTAAAACATCATTTTTTTTGTTTTAAAAAAGCTGTTATTGTGTAAAACTTACATAAATAAAAAAAAAGTATACATATTTGGTATCGCCGCGTTCGTATCGACCGCCTCTATAAAAATATCACATGACCTAACCCCTCAGATGAACACCGTAAAAAAATCTAAATAAAAACTGTGCTAAATAAACCATTTTTTGTCACCTTACATCTCAAAAAGTGTAATAGCAAGCGAATAAAAAGTCACACGCACCCCAAAATAGTGCCAATAAAACCATCATCTCATCCGGCAAAAATCTTACCCTACCTAAGGTAATCGCCCAAAAACTGAAAAAATTATGGCTCTCAGACTATGGAAACACTAAAACATGATTTTTTTTGCTTCAAAAAAGAAATCATTGTGTAAAACTTACATAAATAAAAAAAAGTATACATATTAGGTATCGCCGCATCCGTGACAACCTGGTCTATAAAAATATCACATGATCTAACCTGTCAGATGAATGTTGAAAGTATCAAAAAAATAAAAACGGTGCCAAAAGAGCTATTTCTTGTTATCTTGCCTCACAAAAAGTGTAATATAGAGCAACCAAAATTCATATGTACCCTAAGGCTGGGTTCAGACTTGAGCGTTTTACAGCGCGTTCCTATGAGCTGTAAAACGGTCAACAGGCAAGAACCAATGCTTCCCTATGGGCATGGTTCTCACCTGAGCGTTTTACAGCGCGTACGATCGCGCTGTAAAACGCCCGACGCCCCAAGAAGTACAGGAGCTTCTTTGTGGCGTCTTGTCGCGCGTTCCCGTACATAGACTTCAGCGGCAATGCGCGACAATGGGCGTTCGCTTGTTCCGGAGCCGCGTCTGTAAACGCGCATACAGAGCGCTCCATCCCGTACGCTCAGGTCTGAACGCAGCGTAAACTAGTACCAACAATACTGCCACCCTATCCCATAGTTTCTAAAATGGGGCCATTTCTTTGGAGTTTCTACTCTAGGGGTGCATCAGGGGGGCTTCAAATGAGGCATGGTGTCAAAAAAACCAGTCCAGCAAAATCTGCCTTCTAAAAACCGTATGGCATTCCTTTTTTTCTGCGCCCTGCCGTGTGCCCGTACAGCTGTTTGCGACCACATATGGGGTGTTTCTGTAAACTACAGAATCAGGGCCATAAATATTGAGTTTTTTTGGGCTGTTAACCATTGCTTTGTTACTGAGAAAAATGGATTAAAATGGAAAATTTGCCAAAAAATTTAAATTCTGAAATTTCATCTCCATTTGCCAATAACTCTTGTGGAACACCTAAAGGGTTAACAACGTTTGTAAAATCTGTTTTGAATACCTTGAGGGGTGTAGTTTCTTAGATGGGGTCACTTTTAAGGAGTTTCTACTCTAGGGTTGCATCAGGGGGGCTTCAAATGGGACATGGTGTCAAAAAAAACAGTCCAGCAAAATATGCCTTCCAAAAACCATATGGCATTCCTTTCCTTCTGCGCCCTGCCGTGTGCCCGTACAGTAGTTTACGACTACATATGGGGTGTTTCTGTAAACTACAGAATCAGGGCCATAAATATTGAGTTTGGTTTGGCTGTTAACCCTTGCTTTGTAACTGGAAAAAAATTATTAAAATGGAAAATCTGCCAAAAAAGTGAAATTTTGAAATTGTATCTGTATTTTACATTAATTATTATGGAACACCTAAAGGATTAACGACGTTTGTAAAATCAGTTTTGAATATCCTTAGGGGTGTAGTTTCTTAGATGGGGTCACTTTTATGGAGTTTCTACTCTAGGGTTGCATCAGGGGGGCTTCAAATGGAACATGGTGTCAAAAAAGCCAGTCCAGCAAAATCTGCCTTCCAAAAACCGTATGGCATTCCTTTCCTTCTGCGCCCTGCGTGTGCCCGTACAGTAGTTTACGACTACATATGGGGTGTTTCTGTAAACTACAGAATCCGGGCCATAAATATTGAGTTTGGTTTGGCTGTTAACCCTTGCTTTGTAACTGGAAAAAAATTATTAAAATGGAAAATCTGCCAAAAAAGTGAAATTTTGAAATTGTATTTTCCATTAATTCTTGTGGAACACCTGAAGGGTTAACAAAGTTTGTAAAATCAGTTTTGAATACCTTGAGAGGTGTAGTTTATAGAATGTGTTCATTTTTGGGTAGTTTCTATTATGTAAGCCTCGCAAAGTGACTTCAGACCTGAACTGGCCCCTAAAAATTGGGTTTTTGAAAATTTCTGAAAAATTCCAAGATTTGCTTCTAAACTTCTAAGCCTTGTAACATCCCAAAAAAATAAAATATTATTCCCAAAATGATCCGAACATGAAGTAGACATATGGGGAATGTAAAGTAATAACTATTTTTGCAGGTATTACTATGTATTATAGAAGTAGAGATATTGAAACTTGGAAATTTGAATTTTTTTTACAAATTTTTGGTAAATTTGGTATTTTATTATAAATAAAAATGTTTTTTTTTTTTACTTCATTTTACCAGTGTCATGAAGTACAATATGTGATGGAAAAAAAAAATCTTAGAATGGCCTGCATAAGTCAAAGCGTTTTAAAGTTATCAGCACTTAAAGTGACACTGGTCAGATTTGCAAAAAATGGCCAAGTCAGTAAGGTGAAATAGGGCCGAGTCCTTAAGGGGTTAAAGACTGATAGGTGTTTTTAACCCAAGAACACCACATGCAAGGCAAGCATCTAAACCACTGAGCTATAGCTTCAGACCACAAACTGAAGGATTTTCTTTATCTCTGTGATGGAGCATATTAAAAGTACAATAAGGCTAAAAGTCAATGCGATGCTGATTAGTGAGAAGAGAAAAGTCAGACATCAGGGTCACACATCACTTGAATTTGTCTCTTTTCTAGGGCTCAATAAAATGTCAATTTTTTCAAGACTGAAAGGGGTTTTTGAACTCAAGAACATAGCATGCAAGGCAAGTACTTAATCCACTGAGCCATAGCTTCAAACAGCAAACTAAAGAATTTTCTTCATATAACTCATTCTCACTTTGACCCTGACCTATGAAAACGATAAGTCAAACTCAGATGTCAGAGTCAAATATCAAAGTCAGGATCAGGTGTAAGGGTCAGTTGTCAGGGTCTGGTGTCTGGTGTCAGGGTTAGGTGTCAGGGTCAGGTGGCAGAGTCAGATGTCAGTGTCAGGTGTCAGAGTCATGTGTCAGGGTCAGGGTCAAATGTCAGGTGTCAGGGTTAGGGTCAGGGTCTGGTGTCAGTGTCAGGTGTCACACTTGCATTATTCTGATACTTGACAATGATATCTGACCATGTCCTAAAATTAACTCTGCAAATAAGAGCAATTGTCAACCCTTTTCTTTATTTGCTGTGTCCCCATTATAGCTAGTGGAACTACACCTACCAGAAACAGACCTAGTCCAATGGTGTTTGCTGGGTATCCAACTTGTAAGCCAGTTATATAAAAATGGCAACATTAAATCCTTTGCTGACCTCAAATTGAAGTTTGCGGTTCCCAGAGGAGATTTCTTTAAGTACCTGCAGGTACATCACCTACGTTAACACTCCTGTTTTCTGAGATTTCTGAGTTGTGTTATCTAATCTAAGCAAACACCTTCAATTGCTTTTCAATGTCTTTTGTCTCAAGATAACGCGATGAGTTAAGAAACTTGAGTTAAGAGCTGGAGTGCTAGCCCTGCTACATCTGAACTACAATCTAAATCTCCATATTAGGTGGTTGCCAATAAGGCAGTTTTTTAAATTTAGGTCACTCGGTCACAACCCAATACCAAACTGGGTATTTGACCATTGTATATGGCTTTGGGCTCTAAATCAACCTTCTCCGAAACCACTCCACTACTTGAGTGGGATAAAGAATTACAAGTGAAAATCCCTGCGGTAGATTGGATAGCAACATTAAAATTTCTCACAGTCACTTTCCGTAGCATCTCTATGTATGAGGCGGCCATTAAAACTTGTTTAAAATGGTATTATACCCCTGACAAGCTTAGCAGAATTTACCCTGTTGCCTCATATCTTTGCTGCCGTGGATGCCGGAATAGAGGTACCTTACTACACGTGTTATGGTCATATCCATTGGTACTACAACTATGGTCAGAGATTTTTGAAGTGTCATCCAGATTTTGTGGCATTATTATCAAAAAATCTCCATATTGGGCCTTCCATTTTATGGGCTTGCACACTACACTGGCACGTAGCCGAGTCCCTGTGGCTCACCTATTTTGGCAACAAAATTGGCAATCACCACCAGGTGTTGGAAATCCACTACAATCCCTAAGACAGCAGAAATTATAACCAGAGTACACAACAATTGTATGTATGAGAAGATTATGGCCTATAGGGAGCACAATGTGGAGAGATTTGAGCGCCACTTGGAGACCTGGAGTCATGTTCCCTAATACGACTAACCTACAGAGATTGTTGATCTAATAGAATCTGAGATTATTGATCTGTTTTGTTGTATTTTATTTTGTTTTATTTTGTTTTAATGGCAGTTAGAAAAAACTGTTGGCTTTTCTTTGACATTGTCTGTATTTAAATGTAATATACATCTCAACTGTGTCATGGTCTGTGAATACGTATACACTGCCCTCGTACTTTGTGAAGCATAACAGATGAAGTGCTTTGTTACTTTGTATGATATACCTTGTAAAATCTCAATAAAACGATTGAAAGTTAAAACCCGAACTTGAACTCAAACTTGCCAAAAGGCAGGTTCACTCAACTCTATATAATCCTATAACTTTGTCTTGTCTAACTTCTACTTTGCTTTATATTTCAGACATATGCAGGGAACAATTGTCTTCAGATTAATCGCATCTCTCTCTACCCCTATATGATTTATTATTTTTTTTAGAGTAGAGTTTGTAGATGTGAGATTTATTTGAATTAACATGACATTGATGTGTTTCTTTCTAAATATTTATTCTATGAATAAAGTACAGTACGATGTGATTAACAAAAGGACTGTTTTCCGATAACAGTAAGGAAAATTGTTTTCCTTTGTGAAAGAGTAACCTTTTTTTTTTCATAAAGGGAATAGTGTTGAGCGAGCATGCTCGGCTGAACTGCTGTTCGGCTCGAGCATCGCTATGCTCGGCAGATCCGAGTGCTCGGCCGAATAATTCAGGTGCTCGAATACAATTTAATCAGTGATAAAATCTGACATTGGGAAAGCTGGGTAATAACTCATGTTAGGACAATCAGAAAACTTTTTTGTGCAGGTCCCCCCAAGCCATCCAACAGATGCAAAATAACTTTGAGGTTTACTGGTTCTCAGTCAGATGAGAGCTGTTTTGGGCTATCTCATAGTGCACAAGGCTGCCATAGTAAGGTATGCTGGCTGTTATCTGTCTCATGGATAGATGGATGGCTTATACATACCTGGCTTATGGCATATAGCCTTTGTGTGGTTGTCTATTGTATGTCGTACATAATAGGAGTTAAAGATGCATCCAGCCATCCTCTTAATGCTGTTTCCAAACCATTTTGATGGGGTTTCCATCAATTTTTAACCTTTTTTATGAACCAGACGCTCTCTTCTCCTCCGAGCAGGGGGTGCCTGGGGTTCTCCCATCGACTTGCATTGTGCTCGGTAGAACACACGAGCATACCGATGTGTTCGGCCAGAGCATACGAGCACTTTGGTGCTCGCTCAACACTAAAAGGGAACCTGTCACCGTTAAAGTGCAATAAAATTTAGAGGCAGTGCAGTGGGCCAGGATACGGGTATTTAATGTTCTGTATTTGTCATGATGCCAATTGCAGTGTGTGCAGGGTACTACCCCAGGGCCCTTCCAAGGTGTTATAACACACTTCCCAGATTAGGAATGCCAGAGTGGTGTAATGGCTTATAATGTCTCTATAGGGTGGTGATAATTGTGTCAACGGTGTCTCCTACCTGGGTACGGCTGGACTCCTGGCTCACTTGCAATAAATTTGAGTGTAGTGATAGTAGGAGTAATAGAGGAATTTTGCAGCAGAAATGATGTCCAGACCTTTAGATGAAGTTCAAACTTTTCTTTACTGAAGATAACTTGTATCCAGGCAGTATACAGCTTTGGTCTCTGCTCCCAGCAGGTTTTAGCAATCATTGACAGGAATAAATGCTTCTGCTTGATATGTGGGGAGCTTGCAGGATAAGATGTCTGCTTGGTAGCTCTATAACTGTGGCAGGAATTAATCTTCTGCACTTTGCTGTACCTTCTGCTTTGTGGGGACAGACTAACTGAGGAGGATATGGCTTCTCCTAGGTCTCTGGACTTAACTCACAGATGGTTTTTCAGGGGATGCTTTCTTCCTGGAATTCTGGAGGTTGCTGTGGCTTTCTGCTTTCTTTTCATCCAGTTGAGCTCCAGATGCTCAGACTAGGAATTTGATCAAGTTTCAGACCGAGACTTGGTCCTTGCTGTCTTCTCTATGCAGGGGCCAACTAGAACTGGTTCTAACTGTTTTTTTACCTCCCTTGCTGCAAGAAGCTGGAAACCTCCACTTCTCTTCAGCAGGGGGTAGAATAGAACAGGATCATTCCACTCTGAACGGCCATAACATTAAAACTATCTCTACCAATGATGCTGCCACCTGCTGGTGGACCTGTAAAATTACAAGGAAACAATTGTATTTAACATAGTTTCAGATGCACATTTGTGAAGACATAATCAAAATCCCATCAGATGACAATATAACGGCTCCTATAAGATAGTAGCTGGGTAGAGCAGTGTAGTAACACAACTCTGGGGTGTTACAGCAGCATGTTATAGAGCGGTAGGAGCTGAGCAAATTGATCTTTAGTTTAATGGGAAAAGATTCAGCATAGCTAGTATTTAAGTCATTTAAATTCCTGCTCATTTTCAGTTTTGAAGTCCAGGAGGAGGTCCTATCAGTGATTGACAGTTATCTCTGTATTAATAATCATAGGGGAAGGCTGTCAATCCCTGATAGGACCACCTCCTTGACGTCAAAGCCTAGAATGAGCAGAAATGTAAATGTATACAAGTTACACTGAATCTTTTCACATAATACTGAATATTAATCTGCTCAGCTCCTCCTGCTCTGTAACATGCTGTCTAAAGCTCAAACACCATAACAGGTTCTCTTTAACTTCAAAAGAGTTTTCCAGCCTCTTAAAAACTAAGGACATCTCATCAATATTAGATCAGTGGAGGTTGGACTCTTGGCACCTCCGCTGATCATTTGTTTGAAGGGGCTATGGTGCTCATGCCTCTGCATTTTAAATAATGGTCCTGACAATGTTGTACTGCACATCACTGCTGTACTTTTAATAGCCACGGTATTAGAGTCTCAAAGGAAGCATAAGGATGAGAAACCAGGGGAAACATTTGAGGTGCACTCCAGCTAATTCCAGTACATTTTTAAAAACTCCATCCATAATGCAAGTGGGCTGACAGCTTAAATGGGGTTTTAAAAATTAAATATGCTCCAATTGCCCTGAAAATTGGTATATAATACTTGAGATAGAGAGAGAACGACCTGGTAGCCAATGTTCATCTGGGTTTCAGGAAAAGATATTTCAGTTAGCTTCCAAATTAATTGTTAAAAGGCATCTATCTGTCAGTGGATTTGACCTATGAAACTGGCTGACCTGCTGCACATTTACTTGGCAGCTAAAGGCATCTGTACTCGCCCCATGTTCATATGTGCCAGTATTGCCTGGAAAAATATTTTAAGAAAAGTTTAATATATGTTATAATGTTTTTATAAAAGTTTTAATATGTGTAAATGAGCCACTAGGAGCAACATTTACATTGCCTAGCCCTGTCAATCAATGTGCAAATGGCATGGTAGTTGCAGAGAAAGACAGTTTTTGGAAAACACGGTAAAAAGATGCAATTTTTTTAATGCTACCTTTGTCACTCTTATCAAAAGTGGGTGGAGCAGTGGGAGGGGCCATAGCCATGCACAACACAGTTATTATAATTTACGCCTCTTAATACCTTAGGTGCACCAAAATCTAATGGGTTTCTTTGGATCAATGCTGTAGGAAACACAAGCCTTAGTATAATCTGCCCCATGGTGTTTTGTAGGTTTTGTTTTTGTAGTGTGCTTTAAAGGGGTTGTCTCATCATGGACAATGGGGGCATATCGCTAGGACCGCTGGGACCCGCACCTATAGAGAGAACGGAGCCCCGCAAGGTGGTGGCTGGAGGACTTCGGTCCGGCCACCACCAAGCCGGCTCCTCATAGAAGTGAATGGGAGAGGGGCCCCCACTCCCATTAATTTCTATGAGGCTGACGGAAATAGCCGAGCCAGCGTTCGGCTATTTTCACCGGCTCCATAGAAAATGAATGGAGTGTGTCTGCGCATGCGCAGTGCGTCCTCCTTTACTTGCGGGGCTCCGTTCTCGATATAGGTGCGAGTCCTAGCTGTGGGACCCCCACCTATAAGACAATGGAGGCATATCCTAGCGATATGCCCCCATTGTCCATGATGAGACAACACCTTTAAGTAAAGTACTGTATGCTGCTGCCGAAAAGTGACTTAACTCCACTATACTCCAAAAACTTCCCTTACTCCACTGGGTAAATAAATATCTGGTGTCTAGTAGAACATTTGCTATATCACCTTTTAAGTCTTGACTACAGTATAAGAAAATGTTCAAAGGAAATAGTGTATTGAGCCTCCCAGTCAGGCTCATTAATTTAATCTTTTTCACAATTTATATTTCAAATGATGTTAATTGAACTGGCAAAGGATAAATTGTGCTCCTGACACTAATCACTGCATTTTGTCATCAACATCTGTTAAAACACTATTGAAACTCCTGCTGAATAGGACAGTACTTATGGGCTATCACAACTAATACATACTGTATAAAAGATTCTGAGCTTGGCACTTGATATTATGAATATGATACTGTGCAGTGGAAATTAGCAATTACAATGTTTGTCTATGTGGTACCGGGAGAAACATTTCAGTACAAAATGTGCAGAAGTGACAGAAAAGAACATGTTATTACTGAAGATTGATCTTATGTTAGTAAATCAGGAGTTTGAGCAGTGGCCAGTGTCTAAGAGACCTCAAGATTTAGGTAGATCCTGATGTCCATGGAGTACAGCATTCGGCTATTTCCAGAACCCCCTACAGATAAATAGAACAGTAGCAGCAGCAATGTGCATTTTTTTTTATTTTGGGGGGCCCAGCAATGTGCTAGTTCCCCATTTACGTAAGCCAATGGGGTCCCTACGGTATGAACCCTACCCATCTAATATCCGTAGTTAAAAACTAGAATATTCCTTCAATATTAGGAATTTAATTCAATTTATTATGTACTAGTTGAAGGACCCGGCTTTGCATGGGTATATTTAATCTATTTCATTTAATTTTTGTGTGTGTTGTCAAAAGATATCAACAGTATCCACTATAACAGTGACATCCACAGCCCCCCCACCCCTTAACACTGACCCCCCCATAGTACCCACCCCCTTAACTTTGACTGTTACAGCTGCCTGCCCCTTTAACAGTAAGTTCCACAGCACCCTACCCCCTTTACAGTGACCTCCACAGGGGCCCATCCCCTTAACAGTAACCTCCACAGCACCCACCCCTTAACACTGACCATAGATTACAGTCCCTTTAACTGACCTCCACCATTCCCGGCCCCCTTAACAGAGACCTCCACAGTGCCCACCCCTTTAACAGTGAGCTCCACAGAGCTCAGTTTCCTTAAAATGTGACTTCCACAACATTTCACCCCCTTAACAGTGACCTCTACAGCACCCCGCCCCTTAACACTGACCTCAATAGTGGACGGTCCCCTTACCTGTGACCTCCATCGTTCCCTGCCCCCTTAACAGAGACCTCCACAGTGCCCGCCCCTTTAACAGTGACCTCCACAGCATCCCGCTGTCACAGTGGGGAGTGGGGGGAAACTCCCCACCATACACCGTAAGGAAGCAAGAGTTAAAAGTAGGTCTGGGCACTGGGGACAGGGAGCAGGTTACCTCCTACTGCACCCCTAATCCTTGCCCTTACTCCTAACCGTATGAGTGAACCCAGATTGTAGGGGGGCCCTACTAACCATAAAGATCTCTGAAAAAAAGGTCAGGAACTAGAGACGACCTGGTCCTCCACAACACGGACGAACAGGAGTCTCCTCAGGCCTAGCAGCAAAGATAGGGGAAGACAGTAAACAGCAACTGGATCGGCAGGTAAGAACCCAGTGATAAAACAACACACGAGAACAACAAGCACTTACCTGCCGCAGCAGCAGGGAGGAACACCAACACCAATAACTACCTGGACCCCCATGCGGACAGGATGCATGGTACCAGGCAGATCTGCTCATTGAATTGTAGTTCCCCCTCCGGGGAACCCAGGATCCCTCTCACCGAAGGCACAGACAGACACGGGAATTGTCTAGCAACCATGCTGGACTGCAAACACCAAACAGACCAGACATGGAACATCATATTAGACATAACAACACATAACAACACACCCTGAACATAACCCACACCAAACAAAACAACAGGTGAGGATGAATATAGGACATAGAAACAAGGGAAAGAAATAGGAGAGACATAGATGTCTAACTAGGTGGCACTCACACTAGACAGATGGAATATCCAGACTGGAGCAAAGCAACCAAGACAGGAAACCACTGACCTCAAGCTCACAGCACCAGAATAAGTAGAGCCATAAGGCCATACCCAGAACACACCTTAACCCCAAACACACCAGACTGGGAAGGAATAAAGTTAAAGGGAGCAGTGCACAAACACGCAGAACAACACGTTGCCCAAGGCAACTGCATGCACGGCAGATATGTCACGGCGAACTACAACAACCGAGACACCGCCGTGACACCCATCCCCTTAACAGTGACCTCCACAGCGGCTGCCCCCTTATTAGTGACCTCCACAGTACCCCATCTCCTTAACAGTGATTTCCACAACACCCCGCCCCCTTAACAGTGGCCTCTACAACAATCTGCCCCTTACCACTGACCTCCATAACGGATTGTCCCCTTAACTGTGGCCTCCACAGCAGCTTTCCCCTAGGGTAGCCAGAGGTCCGATTTTAGGCCGAACAGTCTGGCTTTCAGACTCCCTGTCCTCTGTCTGGCACAGGGCCTGGATGGACACAGGGATGTCCTTTTAAACAGCTCACTATCAGACAGCAGCATTGTGCTGTCTGAGCATGAGCTGCAGGGATAAAAATCACCCTCACTCCCACCCCTGCAGCTGACAGAAGTTGATTTTTAGCTTAATTTTTTCAATCCCCGTCAGCTGCGGAGTGGGAGGGTGTGTGACCTAACTTGCTTGGAGGAGGGGCTTAGTGAGACCTGGGGTGGAGTTTTTAAGTCTGTTTTTTGAGGGTGGCCTGAATGGCCACCCTACCGGTCCCCTTAACTGTGACCTCCACAGCACTTTGCTCCCTTAAGTGTCCTCCCCAGCGCCCTGCCCCTTTAAAGCTGACCTACAACGGTTGGGTTGCTATGGAAACCTGGTGTAAAACTGTGTGTATGTGGAGACTAAGGACCTGTGAGCTTTTATTGGCTGAAAAGGACATGTGACTGTGTGTGTATGGCAGTTGGGATATGAAGAGAAAGACCTGCAGGCTTCTATTGTCTAATGTAGGTCATATGATGTGCCATATTTGCATTTTTGGGGAATATCTCAGGAACGGTATGTCCTAGAGAGCTGAGACAAGGTCTAAAACCTTCCCGGACACCTGATGTACCTGTGTGCCAAATTTTGTGATTGTAAATGTGACGGTGCGGATTCCTTTAGCGGACATATATACAGGGCTTTAATATTGATTGGACCCTGGACAAAAATTACTTGGGCCCCCTGGATCCCGCGTTCCCACGCCCAAGCAGGCAATCATGCCCTCCACCACAACACACAAAAAAAATTCACATACCTGGTAGAGTACAGAGAATGACTGTAAATACTTCCAGTTCTGAAGACTCCAGCTGCTCAGGATCAGTGCTCTGAGCAGCTTGGCTCAGGCTGGAAGTGGGCACTGCTCTGCAGGAAGGAGACCCTAGTGTTACAGTGCATCCCAGCACCCCACAGTATGCAGTATAGCACTCTATAGTATACAGCACCCCACAGTATGCAGTATAGCACTCTATAGTATACAGCACCCCACAGTATGCAGTATAGCACCCTATAATATACAGCACCCCACAGTATGCAGTATAGCACCCTATAGTATTCAGCACCCCACAGTATGCAGTATAGCACCCTATAGTATTCAGCACCCCACAGTATGCAGTATAGAACCCTATAGTATACAGCAACCCACAGTATGCAGTATGGCAGCCTATAGTATACAGCACCCCACAGTATGCAGCATAGCACCCCATAGTATACAGCACCCCACAGTATGCAGTATAGAACCCCATAGTATACAGCAACCCACAGTATGCAGTATAGCACCTTATAGTGTACAGCACCCTACACGATACAGTATACAGCACCCCACACTATACAGTATACAGCACCCCACAGTATACAGCACCCCACAATATACAATACCCCACAATATACAGCCCCCCACAGTATACAGTAGAGCAGCATAGCACCCCACAGTATACAGCACCTCATGGTATACAGCACCTCACAGTATACAGTATACAGCATCCCAAACTATACAGAATACAGCACCTCACAGTATACAGTATACAGCACCCCACAGTATACAGTAGAGCAGTACAGCACCCCACAGTAAACAGTAGAGCAGTATAGCACCCCACAGTATACAGCCCCCACAGTATACAGCACCCCACAGTATAAAGCACCCCCCAGTATACAGTAGAGCAGTATAGCACCCCACAGTATACAGCACCCCACAGTATGCAGCACCCAACAGTATACAACACCCCACAGTATACAGCAGAGCAGTATAGCTCCCCACAGTATACAGCACCCCACAGTATATAGCACCCCATAGTATACAGTAGAGCACTATAGCACCCCACAATATACAGCACCCCACAGTATACAGCACCCCATAGTATACAGTAGAACAGTATAGCACACCACAATATACAGCACCCCACTGTATACAGCACCCCACTATATACAGTAGAGCAGTATAGCACACCACAGTATACATACCCCCACAGTATACAGTATACAGCCCCCCACAGTATACATCCCCCCACAGTATACAGCACCCCATAGTATACAGTAGAGCATTATAGCACACCACAGTATACAGCCCCACACAGTATACAGCCCTCCACAGTATACAGCCCCCCACAGTATACAGCATACAGCGCCCACAGTATACAGCCCCCACAGTATATAGTAGAGCAGTATAGCACACCACAGTATACAACCCCCACAGTATACAGCACCCCACAGTATACAGTAGAGCAGTATAGCACACCACAGTGTACAGCCCACCACAGTATACAGTATAGCAGTAGAGCACACCACAATATACAGCCCCGCACAGTGTACAGCCCCCCACAGTATACAGCACCCAATAGTATACAGTAGAGCAGTATAGCCCCCCAGAGTATACAGCCCCCCACAGTATACAGCACCCCATAGTATGCAGTAGCTTACAGTATATTAGCATAACAGCCCCTGTCACCTTCTTCTGATGTAATCTTCACAAAAAATGCTCCACAGTTAAGGCAAACTTCTCCTGCAGCAACACTCCTGGTAGAAAGAAAGGACCTTTGATTACCTCATAGCCATGTGACCAGTAATATTGATAGGTTACTGGTCACATGGTGATGATGTCATCTAAGGTCCTTTATCCTAAGAGAATCACAGCTCTCACAGTTCGCTGCCTGGAGTGCCGGCAGGCAGGCATGGCAGCACCCCCCTTTGTAGCTGGCAGCCTGACACCCGGGGCAGTGGGTAGCAGGGCTCAAGAGGCAGCTGCCTTGGGACCCCCAGGAGCAACTGGGCCCGGGGCAGCTGCCCATTTTGCCCCTTGTTAAAGACAGCCTTGCATACATATACACACACACACGTACACTCAGCGTTATACATTAGAGTTGTAAATTGTAAAAGATATCATGAATACATTCTGACCCACAAATAAATAAGTCTATAACAAGTTATTTTAGTGGTCGTTCCCCTTGAATTCCTTGTAATGTAGTTGGTTACTTGGCCGCATTCCTGAAGTATGAATTAACTGTACAAGCATCCTGACTTTAGGGGAGGCTAGGAGGAGCCAGGGGACTAGAAAACACTTAGCTACATATGTAACAAAGAGCTCAACTCCATTGAAGATATCATCAGGGTAAGAGTAGTGATGATCGAGCATGCTCGGCCGAACACCTGTTCGACTTGAGCATCTCGATGCTCGGCACATGGCGGTACTCGGCCGAGTACAGCATATGCTCGAGCGCCATACTGGAGTCTCCCCCCCGCAGATTTCTTGGTTGCTAATCAGCCAATAAATGTGCAGGTAAGTACTGCCCTCACTGTACTGGCATTACAGTGATTGGCTGAACGAAACGCTTCATCGGGTGCTATATAGCACCCGATGACACCTGTTTGGCTCATTTGTAGTCAGGGAGAGCTGAGCATAGGAAGGGACAGAGAGTGTAGGGAGTGTAATTGAATATTTTTTTTAGTATCAAAATGTTTCATAGACCCAAAAGTCCTTGTAAGGACTATTGTGTGTGACAGCAGCAATATATGTTTGTAGAGTAACATGCGCTAAATTGCTCAGTGTTAGGGAGAGCTGTGCATAGGAAGGGACAGACAGTGTAGGGAGTGTAATAGGAAGATTTAAAAAAAATAATTTCAGAGACCCAAAAGTCCTTTTAAGGACTATTGTGTGTGACAGCAGCAATATATATTTTTAGCGCATCCTGCGTTAAATATCATGTAATAGGCCGCTGCGGACAGTTAAATTATTTGC
Organism: Bufo bufo; assembly: GCF_905171765.1. Lineage (NCBI taxonomy): Eukaryota > Metazoa > Chordata > Amphibia > Anura > Bufonidae > Bufo > Bufo bufo. Next base: position 751,749,452 of record NC_053390.1, on the reverse strand, counting down.
GCCATATCTCCTGTGTAAAGTGTGTGCGCATCCCTAAAATATCAGTGACATCCAGTGAACTTTTTCCGTAGACGATGTCCACTATAGACAGTTAAATTATCCGCGCCACATCTCCTGTTTAAAGTGTGCGCATACATAAAATATCAGTGACATCCAGTGAGCTTTCTCCATTGACAGTGTCCACTGCGGACAGTTAAATTATCCTCGCCACATCTCCTGTTTATAGTGTGCGCATCCCTAAAATATCAGTGGCATCCAGTGTACCTTTTTCCGTAGATGGTGTCCACTGCGGCCAGTTAAATTATCTGCGCCACGGAGGCGTGGACAACAGCCGAACAGGGAGTAAGCGTCTACCCAGAGCTCCTGCAATAAACTGTATCTCAAGCTATCCTAACTCTCACAAAAATATTAAGACTCCACGACCTGCTTCATTAGACTACCATAGTCACCCGGAGCATATCGAGTCCTTTCTCGAACATATACGGCTGAAACAACAGGCACACCATCTGAGGCCTAGATGGACAGTCGATCCTCGCGCTCAATTGCAGTCAGGATCATCAGAGCGCTCCGAGCTCAAAGCTCCAAGACAAGCAGAGAGAGGAACACTCCGAAAACAGAGGCGTAAGAAGTACCGGTAAGGAAGGGATATACATCCTACAGGGATATCATCCCACTGTAAAAGTGCGCCATCAGACAGGCTCAAGCCATCGGGCTGAATCTGTATTTCTTGGGATAAATTGATGGAAATAGCTCACTTACCTCACACACACAGAGAAGGTGCACAATCTGGATAGATTCACCCTTCAAATTAAGCTTATGACAGTAGAAGATTGGCACACTAATACATATGGAGCCACACGGAAACAAGCTTCACAATTTATTACAACTATATATACTAGTTAAAATTCAATACAAAAAAATGCACATAGGAATGAAATAAAAATAAAATGATATGCAATACAATATTCCCAATGGATTCAATTAGTGACTCCCAATCACCTTGGTCCAATTGTTGTTAATGTGGAATCAACCACTGGTGAATGTCCACAAAAAGTTGCAGATACCCAAGGTATTTCTTTGAAATATATCCTGCTCTGCTGGTGTGCAGAAAATTACTATGGCAAGAAATTGAGCATGGATTGTGGGTCCTATCTTAATAGATAACGCAATGTTCAAGAAGCTGATTAACACATGTTGCAATGGTTTGAGTTGGAATAGGAATGCACCCAATGTACAGGTATCACAAGGTAATAGTTGGAGCTAATTTTTAGTGGACAATGATAGGTCTCAGCAGCAAACAGAGGGCAAACAGGTGCGTTTCTTCCACTTCTCAATGCAGTCCACGTATTTTCCAAACACTCTAAAGTCAATATTTTAGAGAGTGGGAGTATTCACAAAATTTTGCACAAACTTTGCCATGAAGAATACGCATAAAAAATCGTATAAAACAATCGTATGACAGATCGTAAAAAAATCGATGCTGATGGTATTCACAAGATATGCATTAGAGTCAATACCGGTGACCCACGTTCGTGGGCTTACCTTCTCTTGTACCCAGCTGGTTTCTCGTATTGTTTGTTACATCCGGCTACAGGCCGGCGTCCTGGCTACTGTTACGTCGGCGTCTCAATGGTAGATCTGTTTGTCACGTAGGCTGTGCTCCCAGAGTTGATCTTCCAGCAGGTTAAAGCGAATATTACGATGCGTCTATTTTCATGTCCTCGCAATGATTATAGATAACAGTGCACTGTTCGATCCCGGTTCAGGTTCTTGTGGGGTGAGGCATTTACCAGATGCGTTTCGGGGATAGCTCTCCCCTTCTTCAGTGGCAACACCCCTTCCAAGTGGATTATGGGTTTTTATACCCTTCAATGATCTTGTGAAAAGAAGGATATGGATTTCTTAAATGTGGATTTTCCACATATGCGATTATTCTATCGATTTTATAGCATTTCCTATTACTGTGACTACCCATATTTGCTTATATAATTCATAGTCGATAAGATTTTGCTATTTTTTTCTAATATTTTTGTACATGCGGTTTTGATGCAATTATTGTGCGATTTTTTCTTTCATGATGCGCTTTTTCTATCTTGATGCTTTTTTTTATATTCTTTGCATTTTTCAATGCTGGGTTTACTGTATGTAATATTTACTTAAAATTACGTCCCTAATCCCAGTTATAAGCAAATTTCCACATATATTTCATATTTTATGGTGATTGTTCTTTATCAAAGGACACATATGTGTCAATTTTATACATTTTGTTCAAATAGTTATCTTCAAAAGTATTAGGCCGTGTCTAGGCCGTATTGTTGTTAGTCTGGCACATTCAGGAAAGAATCAGGTGACGTACACCCGTAATCCAGGGAGGATCGCAGTGCTGATAGACAGCCAGTCATGTGATCCTCCATGAATACATGGGTGGACGACCATTCAACTACAGGAAGCCGAAAATCTCTAATTCCGAGTTTAGCCCCATTGGTATCAGACTCCCAAAATCATAAATTTGTCTAGATTCAGCTCTCAACATCTTCTCTATGTGGTTTCCCACCCCCTTCAGTGTGTGTCTATCTTCTCCAGCGCCATAAATCATAGGCCGCCACAGTTCTTATTATGCATCTCTTTAAAATGTTTGGATAGTGGGTTATTTTCACATCCTTTTGTAATATTATTGAGATGCTCTGATATTCTAGTTTTTAGCTGTCTTTTAGTTAAGCCAATATACTGTTTCGGACAAGGGCACTTGATTAGGCAGACCACACTGGAGGAGTTACATGTGAGAGATTGTTTCACAGTCATTGAGAAGGCATTCTGAGTTGAAGAAATCTCTGCTGTTTTTTTAGGGAACTTCGTTTTTTTACATCCTATGCATCTTCCGCATCTAAAAAAAAATGGTGATTCAGCCAACTTTGTGCATTTGTTTTTTTCACTTACTTTTTTATTGAGGGAGCTATCTTTATGCCCAAATTTGGGGCCTTGGTGTATGTGATGAGTGGTTGGGCCGGTAGTATAGGACCAATGACTTTGTCATGTAGAACATGGTGCCAATGCCGTTTAATTAGCTGCGTTATTTGCCTAGATTGAGCATTAAAAGGCAGAATTATGCTAAATTCAGAGTTTTTAGCGGGGTCCTGTAGGGGTTTTACTTCAAAGAAGGATTTTCTGTCCAGCTGTCTGACTTTTCCCAATGCTTCTTCTAATATTTTCACTTGATAGTGTTTTTCTCTAAATTGTAAGTTCATTTTAATGGCTTCTTCCTCAAAATTTTCGTTTTCGGTACAATTTCTCCTGATGCAGCGAAACTGTCCGAAAGGAACGTTTATGAGCCATTTTGGCAGGTGACAGCTGTAGAAAAGAATAAACCCATTTTTAGATGTTGGTTTGTGATACGTATTACACAAATATTTATTTTCTTTTTTTGTTATTTGTATATCTAGGAAGTCCACCTTCTCTCTATTTGTGCCTGCCGTAAATTGTAAATTATATGGATTGTTGTTAATTTCCTCCATAAATTGTTGTAGTCCATCTTAGCCATTTCTCCAAATAAAGATCACATCGTCGATATATCGCCGCCATAGGACCAGGTCGCCCCCCAGCTTGGGATCTATGTATTCATGTTCCCACTGGGCCAAAAATAAGTTGGCATAGCTGGGGGCGAACCTGGTACCCATGGCGGTGCCCCTCAACTGTAGATAGTACTCGTTGAAGAAAAAATAATTGTGATGGAGAATGTGGTCTACACCGTCCACTATGAATTCTATTTGCTCCTGTTGTAAAGTGTCATTGGTGTTAAGTTGGTTTCTCAAGGCTGAAGTTCCCTGTATATGATTAATTACAGTGTAGAGGGACTGAACATCCAATGTGTTGATAATCCATTCTGGTCGGAAGTCCAGTCCCTCTAACACTCCAATGATTTGGGTTGTGTCCTTTATATATGACTTGGTGGTTTTTACCAATGGCTGCAGCAGGATGTCAATATACTGCAATAGGTTAGCTGTTAAAGAACCTATCCCGATATAATAGGGCGTCCTGGAGGGTTTATTGCATTCTTATGGATCTTCAGTAGGCAATAGAAGCTCAGTAGTCTGCCTGATGTTCCCATAATATATTTGTGTTCCTTTTCAGTCAAAATGCCCTGTTGAAGACCTCTATAGCAATATTTTTCCAGAGCCGACTTAAACTCCATTGTAGGGTCTTTTTTTATAGGTTTGTATGTAGATTGGACAGACAGCTGTGACAGACACTCCATATTGTATTGGTCTTTTCCCCAAATGACAATGGCTCCCCCCTTGTCGGCCGGGCGGATCACAACATTCTGTTCTTCCTGTAATTCTTTTATAGCCTTAATCTCACCGCTAGTTAAATTGTTTTTATTAATTCTTTTTAGCTTAATCTTGTTTAGATCTATTTCAATATTTTTTTGAAAGGCAGAAATCTCTGGACTAATTTCAGCCCTCGGGAATTTTTGGGATTTGTTCTTTAAGTGAGTTTGTGTGAAAAGGTCCTCCTCCCCCGTGTTTGTAATGATTGGGTTTTTAAAAAAAAAAATTTTTTAAACACAACTTTCTAATGAATTTCTGAATACCTATATTGGTGTCAAACTTGTTTAGTTTTTTAGTTGGGGCAAATTTTAGTCCCTTATTTAATAAAGTGATCTGTGTAGGTGTAAGATTTACTTGGCTAAGGTTCACTATGTTACTTTGGTCTATATTTAATAGTGTCTCTTGTGTTCTGGTTTTCTTTTTACCTCTTCGTGTTTTCCTAATTTTAGGGGATACTCTCTGTGATAGTGTTTCTGATTGACCATTTGTACGTGATTGTCCTGTGCATTGTGCGGACGTGAGTTGTGTTTCACCGGATAAGTCCTCTGATAGGTTGCTTTTATCTGTTCTTGTGGCGGAGTTCTGTGCCTCAAATTGTATGGTGGTCTGTGAGGGGTTGGTGTCTGTTTCCCTTGGTCTGGTGATTGTGATTGTCTGTATCTGATTCTTGGTGGGTGATGAGGCGGGGTTTGGTCTAAAAATGAATGTTGTGCTAAAATTTCAAATCGATTTTGAGTAGATATGCCGTATCTATTGTGGTCATTATGTTCATTTGATGTTTGTCCATTGGTAGCTACCTTTGATGGTTCATTTGTTGATCGTGTCTCACTTGTTTTTGTTTTCGGTGTATATTTATGTTTTTTCATTTTTTTGGTGATTATTTCTTGTTCCGTTTAGTCTAAACTTTTGCAAAGTCTTTCTTGCCATATTTCGTATATCTGATCTCTTGGAAACTGGTCAAGTATGGTTTTAAGTTTTGTGATCTTTTCAGACAAGTTTTCCAAGATCTCCGATCTAGGTTTAATGATTAATTCTACTAATACACGTGATTGTGTAAGCACAAATTCCCCCCACTCTTTATTAAATGTATCTCCCATTAAATCCTGTGCTGGTACTTTGGTTAGCTGTAGGCCCTTTGGGATCTTATTAAATGCTAGATACTGTTTCAAGGAGCGTATCTCCTAGAACTGTCTCAACTGTTTCTGCATTAGATTTTCAAGTTCCCTGAATGTGTCAGAGACAGATATCTCACCATTTGGTTTCATAGTGTCGTCATCAATAATATCAAATATAAAAGATTCAGCTTTTTGCCTCTTATTTTCCATGTGATTCCATATGTCCATGGCTGTGGGGGAAGGATCTAAATTTCCACTTGGGTGAAAAAGATGGTACAGACTTGGGATAAATTGATGGAAATAGCTCACTAACCTCACACACACGGAGAAGGTGCACAATCTGGATAGATTCACCCTTCAAATTAAGCTTATGACAGTAGATTTGCACACTAATACATACGGAGCCACACGGAAACAAGCTTCGCAATTTATTACAACTATATATACTAGTTAAAATACAATACAATAAAAATGCACATAGGAATGAAATAAAAATAAAATTATATGCAATGCAATATTCCCGATGGATTCAATTAGTGACTCCCAACCACCTTGGTCACTTGTTGTTAATGTGGAATCAACCACTGCTGAATGTCCACAAAAAGTTGCAGATACCCAAGGTATTTCTTTGAAATATATCCTGCTCTGCTGGTGTGTAGAAAATTGCTGTTGCAAGAAATTGAGCGTGGATTGTGGGTCCTATCTTAATAGATAACACAATGTTCATGAAGCTGATTAACACATGTCACAATGGTTTAAGTTGGAATAGGAATGCACCCAATTTACAGGTATCACAAGGTAATAGTTAGAGCTAATTTTTAGTGGACAATGATATGTCTCAGCAGCAAACAGAGGGCAAACAGGTGCGTTTCTTCCACTTCTCAATGCAGTCCACGTATTTTCCAAACACTCTAAAGTCAATATTTTAGAGAGTGGGAGTATTCACAAAATTTTGAATGAAGAATCCGCATAAAAAATCGTATAAAACAATTGTATGACAGATCGTAAAAAATCGATGGCCACAAAGCACCTCAAGTAGGTCTCCAGGTTCTGATTAGTACGCTCCGTCTGTCCATTCGACTGCGGATGGAAAGCCGAAGAGAACGAAAGTTAAATGCCAAGCCGAGAGCAGAACGCCCTCCAGAACCTGGAGACAAACTGCGTGCCCCTATCAGAAACCACATCTGAAGGAATACCATGCAATCTCACAATATTGTCAACAAATTGCTAAAACGATCAACTACCACCAAAATTACTGTTTTCCGCGAGGAACTCGGCAGATCTGTAATAAAGTCCATGGACAAGTGCGTCCAAGGACGAGAAGGAATAGATAAAGGAAAGAGTGAACCAGCCGGTCGAGTATGAGCAACCTTAGATCGTGCACAGGTCTCACAAGCTGCCACATAATCCTCAATGCTCCTACGTAACCCGGGCCACCAGAACCTCCGGGACACAAGGTCACAGGTGGACTTACCATCAGGATGTCCGGCAAGGACAGTATCGTGATGTTCCTTGAAAACCTTGTATCGCAGTTCTTCGGGAACAAACAACCTCCCTGGGGGACAGGACCAGGAGCCCCCTCCTGGGCTCCCAACACCTCCATCTACAATTCGGGATACAGAGCGGAAACCACAACCCCATCAGCCAAAATCGGAGCAGGATCCTCTGAATCACCTCCCCCAGGAAAATTGCGAGACAACGCATCTGCCTTGATGTTTTTGACCCCCGGACGAAAAGTAACAACAAAATTGAACCTGGTAAAAAACAGTGACCATCTGGCCTGTCTAGGGTTCAGACGCTTGGCAGCTTGCAGGTAAGCCAAATTCTTATGATCCGTATAAACAGTAACGGGGTGAGAAGCCCCCTCCAACCAGTGACGCCATTCCTCAAAGGCCAACTTTATAGCCAGCAACTCTCTATCTCCCACATCATAGTTCCTCTCGGCGACCGAGAGCTTCTTGGAAAAGAAAGCACATGGGACCCATTTGCCAGGAGAAGAACCCTGCGACAGCACCGCTCCCACCCCCACTTCTGATGCATCCACCTCCACCACGAATGGTTGAGACACATTGGGCTGCACCGGAATGGGAGCAGACGCAAAACACTCCTTAATAGTCGAAAAGGCCTGCAATGCCTCCTCCGACCAAACAGAGACGTCAGTGCCCTTCTTTGTCATATCAGTCAGAGGTTTAACAATGGTGGAATAGTTTAGAATAAATTTTCTATAATAGTTAGTAAACCCCAAAAACCGCATCAAAGCTTTCTGATTCTCTGGTCGGTCCCATTCCAGAACCGCCCGGACCTTTTCGGGGTCCATACAAAAACCAGAGTCGGAAAGCAAATATCCCAAAAACGGAAGCTCTTGCACAGAAAACACACATTTTTCCAATTTGGCATATAACTTATTCTCCTGAAGGATCGTCAAAACCTGTCTCACATGATCCTGATGGGTCTTCAGATCAGGAGAGTAAATTAAAATATCATCTAAGTAAACTACCACGAACCTCCCCACCAAGTGATGAAAAATGTCATTGACGAATCGCTGAAATACCGCTGGCGCGTTCGTCAACCCAAAAGGCATAACCAGATTCTCAAAATGACCCTCGTGCGTATTGAAGGCCGTCTTCCACTCATCCCCTTCCTTGATTCTGATCAGATTGTAGGCCCCTCTCAAATCCAACTTGGAGAACACCCTGGCACCAACAATCTGATCAAAAAGGTCGGAGATCAAAGGAAGGGGATACGGATCCCGGACCGTAATACGGTTCAATTCCCGAAAATCCAACCACAGTCTCAGTGATCCATCCTTTTTCTTGACAAAGAAAAAACCAACTGCCACCGGAGACTTAGATGGCCTAATATGACCTTTTGCCAAACTCTCGACGATATACTTTCGCATGACCTCTCTTTCCGGTTGGGAAAGATTGTAAAGGCGAGACTTTGGCAACTTAGCTCCTGGGATGAGATTAACTGGACAATCATAGTCACGATGAGGGGGCAATTCCTGGGTCCCACCCTCCAAAAAGACATCCGCAAAGTCTGAGAGAAATTGAGGTAGAACCGCAGTGGAGACCCCAGAGATAGATGTGCCAAGACAATTCTCCGAACAAAATTCTCCCCAACCAATAATTTGTCTTGCTTGCCAATCAATAATTGGATTATGTTTTGTCAACCACGGTAAACCTAGGACTATAGGAGCAGGCAAATCCCTCATGACAAAACAAGATATAAACTCTACATGTGAATCACCCGCCCTCAACTGAATACCATGTGCAATATGAGTGAGACTCCTTTGAGAAAGAGGAGAAAAATCTATTGCAAACATCGGAATCTCCCTTTCTAAAGTGCACGTACTTAGACCCAGATTTTGAAGAAAAAGAAAGTCAATAAGGTTTAACCCAGCACCACAGTCAATGAATACCTCAACAGAAAATTTTCGTGAGTCTAGCGCCACCATAGCTGAAAGGAGAAAACGAGAATTACAGGAGCTTGCATACCTGCTTGTTCCACTACTCCCTTCACGCTACCAAGAGTCAGGACGTTTTTTTTTTCTTTCATATCATCATGCAGTTTAACAACAGGACAAGCAAAAACAAAATGGTCACTTTTTCCACAGTAGTAACATAGTTTATGTAATCTCCTAAAGTTTTTCCTACCAGAACGAAAAGATATCTGATCCAACTGCATGGGTTCCTCCCCTACCCCAGAGCTATAAGTAATATCACCCTGGGCAGCAGGTGAGACGAAACTACACGCAGAAGGGATCCCTTGCACGGAGGGACCCTTACACCTCTCTCTGATACGTCTGTCCAACCGTATAGCCAAAGACATAGCATTCTCTAGAGTATCCGGGTACTCATGAAAAGCCAGGGCATCTTTCAACCTCTCAGATAACCCCTGACAAAACTGACTACGTAACGCAGGGTCGTTCCACCCTGACTCAGTAGCCCATCTCCTAAACTCTACGCAGTAAACCTCTGCAGTATGTTCACCCTGTAATAAGTTACGCAATTTAGATTCTGCCATCGAGACCCGATCTGGGTCATCGTAAATCAATCCCAGGGCTTTGAAAAATTCCTCCACCGACCGGAGGGCCAGAGATCCAGGCGGCAGAGAAAAAGCCCAGGATTGCGCGTCCCCTTTTAAGCAGAGACATGATGATACCAACCCTCTGACTGTCATCACCTGACGAAAATGGACGCAGTCGAAAATACAATTTGCATGACTCTTTAAAGCGGATAAAATCATCCGCACCCCCTGTAAATTTCTCGGGAAGAGCGACTTTAGGCTCCCCACCAATTTGACCAGCACCTGATGCCAGAACACTCTGACACTGTGTGACCGAACTACGCAGATCCGCAACCTCTAGGGATAATCCCTGCATGCGGTCAACCAGTGCATCAATTGACGCCATCACAAAACCGCTGAGTAATGGCAGTCACAGTATGGCGGGTTATAATGTCACGGCGGACAGGATCTCAGATACACAGACAACCAAATACACAAGTGTCTAGGATAGATGCTGGGGAAAGGTCACCTCCTAGCACATCCCTGACTTCTCTCCCTATGCTGCTTAGCCCACATTCAGACCTTGATGGTAGGAATGATGTGTCCACGTGCCTGGACTGCAAACACCCTAGAATCCCTGAGATGGTGAAAGTGGAGAAGGGGCAGAAGACACACAAATAGCCTAGACCGCAAACAACACAAACAGAAACCAAACTTATCTGAGCTGGAACAGACAATCCTTCCTTCCTTGAATCCAAGGCCAGACTGAATTCTATAACCCGCACGGCCCTCTGGGATTGAAGGCAATTTAAGCCAATGACCCCACCCAGAGCACCTGAAGGAAGCACATGATTCCAAAACAAACAAAAGGTTAGACACGTGCTGCCAATCTGACAGACCTCAGCACACCGTCCGAGCAGGGCATGACAGGAACACCCTTTAACCCCCAAACACTGTGTGCTCATATTACACTGATTCCCAAACCCCAAAAAGATCATACCCTCTGCTCAAGTTATAGCCCCATCTCCTTATTAAACTTGGATCTTAAAATCTAGGCCAGAATTCTGTCAGCCAGGATAAAACCCTTACTTCAAGACCTAATCCATCCAGATCAATCAGGTTTTGTCCCAGGTAGAGAAGGGAAAGATGGAATGTACAAAATCATCAATGCTATTGTTCTAGCCAAATGCCGTAAGACACCTATTGTACTGCTCAGGGCAGATGCAGAGAAAGCGTTTGATAGAGTGGCCTGGCCCTTTATCATTAGTACCCTGCAAAAATTTGGATTCCCAGATCCGTTAGTTAAAGCAATATTCTCAATGTACGCATCTCCTTGTGTCTACATAAAGGTTAATGATACCAGTACATATAAATAATGGCACTAGACAAGGCTGCCCACTTTCCCCATTATTATTCATCTTATCATTTGAACCTCTGCTACAATCCATTCGGCAGAATCCTGAGATTGGCGGCCTAAGATGTTGTGACTTGGAGATAAAACAAGCAGCATATGCTGATGACCTTTTAGTGGTTGTCTCAAACCCTAAACAGGCTTTCCCCCTTATAACCGAAACCTTTGATAGTTTTGGTAAAATATCCAACTTTAAAATTAATATCTCCAAGTCACAAGCGATGGGCATACAATTCTCTCAGAAAGCTCTCAAATATTTAGAAAATAGCTCCTCCTTTCAGTGGACCAAAGACTCCTTGAAATTCCTGGGAGTAAACATTCCTCCTGATCTCAACAAGCTATATAACTTAAATTTTAAACCACTCCTAAACTCCCTACCAGACATATTGAGTTCTTGGACACCCACCTTTATATCATTGCTAGGAAGAAAAAATATGTTCAACACCCTAATTCTCCCTAAACTTACTTACCTCATACAAGTGCTCCCAATTAAACTTCCAAAACATTTCCAAAAGACCTTCAGGAAAATATGTTCCAATTATGTTTGGGGCAAAATTAAACCAAGGATCTCCTACAAAATCCTTCAACTACCTATCACCAAAGGAGGAATTGGCATTCCCTCATTATCAAGATATATTACAGCTACCCACCTTAGTAGGATTATTGACTGGGTAAGACGCCCGAAACACAAACTTTGGATAAAAATGGAAGGAGCAATAACTAGATACTCACTAAGAGGCCTAGTCCTCACAGATCCATTAAATGCCCCTGCCACAAATAAAGACAACATATTAGTTCATGCTACACTGTCCTTATGGAGGGTAAAATCCCTGAGAGACGCCTGTTCAAAGTACCCCTCCCCACTATTAAACCTTAGCGACTGCCTTATCACAGCGGGAGAAGGCTATAAAACCTTACCAATTAAAATACGCATCTCCAATGTAGTTCCCGCAGACCTTTTAGACTCAGATGGGAGCATACTAGATCTACAAACCATAAGAGAAAGATTTCAGACCTCAAATCTCAACAACCTACACTACAACATTATATCAAAAACCTTAAAACAAGTGTTGTCTCCAGATTACCAGTTAAGAGAACCATCATGGTTTGAAAAACTAACATCACAGACCCAGTTCCCAAAAAAACTTACGCACACCATATGTCAGAATCTGCTCCAAAATGAAACCCCAAGCTCTTTATACTTCTTAAGAGGATGGGAGAGAGATTAGTACATCAAACTTACAAAAGAGGACATCAAAATGATATTAATATCACTAAAACTGTCCTCAAGATGCTCCAACATCCAAGAAAACACATACAAAGTAATCTCCAGATGGTATCTTACACCTGTTAGATTAAGCCAGATGTATAGTGCCACATCAGATGTATGTTGGAGATGTCTCAGCAACAGGGGCACCTTCCTACATATTTGATGGACATGTCCATTTATAAAAATGTTTTGGACTCAGATTTTTGACAACATCAACCACATACTAAAAAAAGAACATATGAAGATCCCCAGTTGCCCAAAGATCGCTCTTCTAAACATTATACCTCACTCTCTGATCACAACAGAAAAATGTCTCTTAAAAGCTCTTCTGGCAGCAGCTAGAATCCTCATAGCCTCTAACTGGAAGACACAAGGTCCTCTGTCTTGCATACAATGGCAGGAAAGAGTTGCCTCTATTTCCAGATTAGAAGAATTGTCCCATTGGGAACTGAGGACACACTCAAAATATAACAAAATATGGTCCCTATGGGTCAACTGGAGATCACCAAATATCACTCCATAAGATGCAACTAATGGCTTACCTGAGTACACATACAAACCGCTTCTCTCTGTCTAGAAATAGATCAATGTTCTGCTATAAAACTCACAGATTCATAACTTATAACTTATTCCAATATTATCTACAGGTACTGATACCTCACTCCCCCCTCCCCTATCTCATCCCTTTGCCTGTTATTTTTTAAGTTTTTCCTTTTGTTTACTGTATCTAAACGATATATAGACTAAACGTATGTTTTAGCAAAGGCAAGCAGGAGCCTTTTAACTCCCATCCCTCCCGACACTCCTCTCTGAGTCTTCGTTTTTGGTCACCTCTAGAGGCGAAAATGAATATTCATAGCTCAGGAGGAGTAGGTCATCAGAGATGTCGAGTCATGGAATAAGTTACCCATTTGAATTAAAATGTTATATAATTCTATCCGCAACTTTTTACATGCCCTCACTCAATATTTAGTTAAGCCTGTGATACTTTTGGTCCTCTGTTCCAATCTCAGAGTCTGTAAAATATTTAATGTTAGGGCGTAAAAGTCCCATTTTAAAGTTGTTGCTGATGTTCACCTTTAACTAGTACTATATGATTGTACATTAGCATACAAATGTGACTCTGTACTGTAACTGCGATTTGATATTATGATCTGTAACCCCCTCCTTCCCCCCCTACTTTTCTCTTCTCAAAAATCAATAAAAAGAATTTGAAAAGAAAAGAAAAAGAAATTATCCGCGCCACATCTCCTGTTTAAAGTGTGAGCATCCCTAAAATATCAGTGACATCCAGTGCATATTTTCCATAGAAGGTGTCCGCTGCAGACAGTTAAATTATCCGCGCCACATCTCCTGTTTAACCACCTCCGGACCGCCGAACGCATCAACGCGTCCTGGAGGTGGTTGATTCATTCCGCCTGGATCGGCACACAGGCGCGCGCGTTCACAGGATCGGAAGGTAAGCGAGTGGATCTCCAGCCTGCCAGCAGCGATCGTTCGCTGGCAGGCTGGAGATGTGATTTTTTTAACCCCTAACAGGTATATTAGACGCTGTTTTGATAACAGCGTCTAATATACCTGCTACCTGGTCCTCTGGTGGTCCCTTTTGTTTGGATCGACCACCAGAGGACACAGATAGCTCAGCAATATGTAGCACCAAGCACCACACTACACTACACCCCCCCTGTCACTTATTAACCCCTTATTAGCCCCTGATCGCCCAATATAGACTCCCTGATCACCCCCCTGTCATTGATCACCCCCCTGTAAAGCTCCATTCAGACGTCCGCATGATTTTTACGGATCCACTGATAGATGGATCGGATCCGCAAAACGCATATGGACGTCTGAATGGAGCCTTACAGGGGCGTGATCAATGACTGTGGTAAACCCCCCGATATATACTCCCTGATCACCCCCCTGTCATTGATTACCCCTCTGTCATTGATCACCCCCCTGTAAAGCTCCATTCAGACGTCCGCATGTTTTTTACGGATCCACTGATAGATGGATCGGATCCGCAAAACGCATACAGACGTCTGAATGGAGCCTTACAGGGGCGTGATCAATGACTGTGGTGATCACCCCATGAAGACTCCCTGATCACCCCCCTGTCATTGATTACCCCCCTGTCATTGATCACCCCCCTGTAAAGCTCCATTCAGACGTCCGCATGATTTTTATGGATCCACTGATAGATGGATCGGATCCGCCAAACACATACAGGCGCCTGAATGGAGCCTTACAGGGGGGGTGATCACCCCATATAGACTCCCTGATCACCCCCCTGTCATAGATCACCCCCCTGTCATTGATCACCCACCTGTAAGGCTGCATTCAGATGTCCGTATGATTTTTACGGATCCACGGATACATGGATCGGATCCGCAAAACACATACGGACATCTGAATGGAGCCTTATAGGGGGGTGATCAATGACAGGGGGGTGATCACCCCATATAGACTCCCTGATCACCCCCCTGTCATTGATCACCCCCCTGTCATTGATCACCCCTCTGTAAGGCTCCATTCATAGTGGAAAGGGAGACTTTGTGAGAAAAAAATAAATAAAATCAATTTCCGCTAACTTGTGCCAAAAAAAAAAAAATTCTATGAACTCGCCATGCCCCTCATTGAATAGCTTGGGGTGTCTTCTTTCCAAAATGGAGTCACATGTGGGGTATTTATACTGCCCTGGCATTCTAGGGGCCCTAAAGCGTGAGAAGAAGTCTGGGATCCAAATGTCTAAAAATGCCCTCATAAAAGGAATGTAGGCCCCTTTGCGCATCTAGGCTGCAAAAAAGTGTCACACATCTGGTATCGCCATACTCAGGAGAAGTTGGGCAATGTGTTTTGGGGTGTCATTTTACATATACCCATGCTGGGTGAGATAAATATCTTGGTCAAATGCCAACTTTGTATAAAAAAATTGGAAAAGTTGTCTTTTGCCGAGATATTTCTCTCACCCAGCATGAGTATATGTAAAAAGACACCCCAAAAAACATTGCCCAACTTCTCCTGAATACGGCGATACCACATGTGTGACACTTTTTTGCAGCCTAGGTGGGCAAAGGAACCCACATTCCAAAGAGCACCTTTTGGATTTCACCGGCCATTTTTTACAGATTTTGATTTCAAACTACTTACCACACATTTGGGCCCCTAGAATGCCACGGCAGTATAACTACCCCACAAGTGACCCCATTTTGGAAAGAAGACACCCCAAGGTATTCGCTGATGGGCATAGTGAGTTCATCGAAGTTTTTATTTTTTGTCACAAGTTAGTGGAATATGAGACTTTGTAAAAAAAAAAAAAATCATCATTTTCCGCTAACTTGTGACAAAAAATAAAAAATTCTAGGAACTCGCCATGCCCCTCATTGAATACCTTGGGGTGTCTTCTTTCCAAAATGGGGTCACTTGTGGGGTAGTTATACTGCCCTGGCATTCTAGGGACCCAAATGTTTGGTAAGTAGTTTGAAATCAAAATCTGTAAAAAATGGCCGGTGAAATCCGAAAGGTGCTCTTTGGAATGTGGGCCCCTTTGCCCACCTAGGCTGCAAAAAAGTGTCATACATGTGGTATTTCCGTACTCAGGAGAAGTTGGGCAATGTGTTTTGGGGTGTCATTTTACATATACCCATGCTGGGTGAGAGAAATATCTTGGCAAAAGACAACTTTTCCCATTTTTTTATACAAAGTTGGCATTTGACCAAGATATTCATCTCACCCAGCATGGGTATATGTAAAATGACACCCCAAAACACATTGCCCAACTTCTCCTGAGTACGGAGATACCAGATGTGTGACACTTTTTTGCAGCCTAGGTGGGCAAAGGGGCCCACATTCCAAAGAGCACCTTTCGGATTTCACCGGCCATTTTTTACACATTTTGATTTCAAACTACTTACCACACATTTGGGCCCCTAAAATGCCAGGGCAGTATAACTACCCCACAAGTGACCCCATTTTGGAAAGAAGACACCCCAAGGTATTTCATGATGGGCATAGTGAGTTCATGGAAGTTTTTATTTTTTGTCACAAGTTAGTGGAATATGAGACTTTGTAAGAAAAAATAAAAATATAAAAATCATCATTTTCCGCTAACTTGTGACAAAAAATAAAAAGTTCTATGAACTCACTATGCCCATCAGCGAATACCTTATGGTGTCTACTTTCCGAAATGGGGTCATTTGTGGGGTGTTTGTACTGTCTGGCCATTGTAGAACCTCAGGAAACATGACAGGTGCTCAGAAAGTCAGAGCTGCTTCAAAAAGCGGAAATTCACATTTTTGTACCATAGTTTGTAAACGCTATAACTTTTACCCAAACCATTTTTTTTTACCCAAACATTTTTTTTTTATCAAAGACATGTAGAACAATAAATTTAGAGAAAAATTTATATATGGATGTCGTTTTTTTTTTGCAAAATTTTACAACTGAAAGTGAAAAATGTCATTTTTTTGCAAAAAAATCGTTAAATTTCGATTAATAACAAAAAAAGTAAAAATGTCAGCAGCAATGAAATACCAGCAAATGAAAGCTCTATTAGTGAGAAGAAAAGGAGGTAAAATTCATTTGGGTGGTAAGTTGCATGACCGAGCAATAAACGGTGAAAGTAGGGTAGGTCAGAAGTGTAAAAAGTGGCCTGGTCTTTCAGGGTGTTTAAGCTATGGGGGCTGAGGTGGTTAAAGTGTGTGCATCCCTAAAATATCAGTGACATCCAGTGTACCTTTTTACGTAGACAGTGTCCGCTGCGGACAGTTAAATTATCCGCACCACATCTCCTGTTTAAAGTGTGCACATCCCTAAAATATCAGTGACATCCAGTGCACTTTTTCCGTAGACGGTGTCCCCTGCAGACAGTGACATTTTGCTCTCCACATCTCCTGTTTAAAGTGTGCGCATGCCAAAAATATCTGTGACATCCAGGGAACTTTTTCCGTAGACGGTGTTTGCTGCGGACAGTGACATTAGCTGTGCCACATCTGCAGTGTAACGTGTGCACTGAATAAATTTATCAGTGGCATACAGTTTACTTTTTAAATAGATGGTGTCCGCTGCGGACAGGGACATTACCAGAGCCACATCTAAAGTGTAACGTGTGCGTTTAAAAAATGTATCTGTGACATACAGTGTACTTTTATAATAGACGGTGTCCACTTTTGACCGTGACATTACCAGTGCCACATCTCCATTCTAACTTGTGCCCGCCTTACACCAACATCTGTCCCGTAACATCGCATGTGCCCTGACCAACGCAGTTAAAGGATTTAATAGGGTACTCATTCTAATAACAGGGCCTCTTAAGAGTCCTGTATTGTTATTTATTGTCACTACCTCTCCGAGTCGGGAGTGGGTAATTGGCGCGCCTGCATCCTTGAATGTGATAGCTGTTTCTCAGGCTCCTTATCCGGAATCAAACCCTGATTCCCCGTTACTTGTGGTCACTATGGTAGGTGCAGAAAGTACCATCGAAAGTTGATAGGGCAGACATCCAAATGGATCATCAATGTCACAGCCTGGGGACGAGTGATCAGCCAGAAGTTATCTAGAGTCAACAAAGTGGCAGCAGGCCCTCGCCCATAAATGTTTTTGATGGTCAGCTCACCTGCAGGCCCACGCATATAAGGTTTTACAGTGTCCGCTGAACCAGTAGGCCCTCACCTACAATCTTTTACAGGGTCAGCTCACCTGCAGGCCCTCGAATATAATGTTTTGCAGGGTCAGCTCACCAACAGGCCCTCACATACATTGTTTTACAGTGTCATCTCATCTGCAGGCCCTCACCTACAATCTTTTACAGGGTCAGCTCACCTGCAGGCCCTCGCATATATTGTTTTAGAGGGTCAGCTCACCAACAGGCCCTCACCTACAAGTCCAGTCTCACTATCCAAGATTCTGGTCAACAAAATCCTCACCGGCGGGGTTCACATAACTAGTTATCATGGAGGAGTCTCGTTCAATATCGGAATTAGCCAGACAAAATAATAGGGAAAATAATAACATCTACACGAACCCAAACCTGAACTTCTGTGAAGAAGTTCGGGTCTGGGTACCACAGTCAGTTTTTTATCATGCGTGTGCAAAACGCATTGCACCCGCGCGATAAAAACTGAACAACGGAACGCAATCACGTTCACGCATTGCACCCGCGCGGAAATCTCGCCCGTGTGAACTCAGCCTTAATCGCATTGCAATTACAACTTAGATCTGAGTTCCTAATTGTTGTATTGCTATGATTGACGGATATAACAAATATAGCACTATAATCTCAATCTTCGTTATATCCTAGCAATACAACCATTAGGAACCCAGCTCTAAGTTGAATTTGCAATGCGATAAATATAACCTGTATTAATCGCATTGCGATTACAACTTAGTCAAATTTGTGACACTGCAGCTTCAGAATGAATCTAAGATGGATGCTGTCCTTGCTTTTTGATAGGAGGTGGGAGGGTCTGGGAGGGAGGGTATGCTGATTGGCTGGAATGTGTCTGCTGACTGTAAGGTACAGGGTCAAAGTTTGCTCAATGATGATGTATAGGGGGCGGACCGAACATCGCATATGTTCGCCCGCCGCTGCGAGCGCAAACAAGCTATGTTCGCCGGGAACTGTTAGCCAGCGAATAGTTCGGAACATCACTACCTATCATCTCGTACTGGATGATTTGTGTAACATTTGTTGCATGAATTCTTTCTGCAGGACGTTTGCAAGCTTTTACATTTATTTCTTTCATTTCAGTTAGCTATAACTCAAAATACTGCTGAGATTATATTTTTCACAATATCATATGTACTATAACTCGACAGTTTATGATTTTAAAAGTTGCACACTTCTCAATTCATTTGAAATATTTCCCAGTGTACATAAATATGATTTAGAAGCAAACACTTGAAGTTACTATGAACTACTAAATTATACTTTAGTAAAGTCTGTATTTGTAACTATGTTTTACATCTGCTCCCAAATCATCATTATTTTATAGCTTAAATATATTCCATTTTAATTTTAAAATAGAAAAATGGAAGAAGGCCATGTTGACAGTCTTACATTTGAATGATGTATTTTCAAAAATAAAATTGTCAATTTTTCTTAGTTTTTACATTCATACTATATGATGTAATTACTGTAAAGAACATTAAGGAGATCTGAACATGCTGTTAGCCAGTAGCCTTAGTTTCTATGTTTAATATTAATGGAACAAAGCATATATCATGAAAATGTTGAACGTTATCGATTTTGACCAAAAATAAATGAAAGATGTACTGTGCCAAGAATAGGCAACAGAGAATAGAAAAAAACTGTGGCACACTGGAGTGCAGCAGGTAGAGGGATTATTGGACCTGACTTTCCAATGTCCACATAGTTTATATAGATTTATACATTGGTGTATTATGGAGGCAGACTATGCAATTGTTTTGGGGCTTGGGGGGAGTGTGGCCCAGTGCTCAACTGTTTTTCCTTTTCCCGGGCGAACCGCAAGGCTATCTCTAATTATCAGACACAACCATGCCTGGTTGCAGGTTGAGTGGCGAGAGCCACAGCTCAGTCTGGTCTCTTATCCCCTGCCACAGCTCTGCAGCGGTATGCTGTTTGTCCCCCTAAGCATATCAGCTTCAGCACTGCAGTGCTACACTGCTTCCAGTTACTGACTGATGGCTGACTGGTGCTGCTCGCGGATAAATCGGAGGTGGAAGTGAAGGAGGAGGCGGAGGAGAATAAATAGGGTTTGGAGCCACTAATGTAGGTGCTGGTGGAAACCCTGATCGACATAGGGCAAGGAATCCTTAGCGTTGGTAGCTACTGTGCCATCCAAGGGTACGACTCGCTCCCGGCCTCCACAACATTCACCCAGTGTGCCGTCAGGGAAATTTAGTGTCCCTGGCCGAATGCACTTGTCCATGTGTCAGTGGTTAAGTGGACCTTCCCAGTAACTGAGTTGGTCAGAGCACGTGTGATGTTACGGGACACATGTTGGTGTAAGGCGGGCACAGCACACCTTGAAAAATAGTGGCGGCTGGGGACTGCGTAACGCAGGACGGCTGCCGACATCAGACTGCGGAAGGCCTCAGTGTTCACAAGTCTAAATGGCAACATTTCCAGGGCCAGTAATTTGAAAAGCTGAGCATTTAGTGCTATGGCCAGTGGGTGGGTGGCTGGGTATTTTCGCTTGCGTTCAAATGCCTGGGGTGAGGACATTTGGATGCTGCGCTGGGACATGGAAGTGGATGTGGTCGCTGATGGTGCTTGCAAAGGTCCAGGGCGGGAGGCATCCGGACCTGCGCCTTTGACAGGAGATTGGCCAGTAGTGTTGAGCGCGAATATTCGAATTGCAAATTTTTTTCTCGAATATCGCAATTTCGAGATTTCGCGAATATTTAGAATATCGTTCTATATATTTGCGAAATCGAATATTCTTTTTTTTTCTTTTTTTTTTTATTA
Organism: Bufo bufo; assembly: GCF_905171765.1. Lineage (NCBI taxonomy): Eukaryota > Metazoa > Chordata > Amphibia > Anura > Bufonidae > Bufo > Bufo bufo. Next base: position 751,728,877 of record NC_053390.1, on the reverse strand, counting down.
TATTTTTTTCTTTCCCACTTCCCTAAAGTTGTTCTTACCTGTCCTTTGGATTCCTGGCTTCCTGGCTGCTCCAGTCAGTGGCGTTTTCAACTTACTGCTACTGTATATTCCATATTAGCTAAATTACAATCTAATCTATATGTGTATTTTACGAAATTTCGCAATAGTCGCAATTGCGATGCGAGTAATATAACACGAAATATTCGCATGAAGATTTCAACTTAGCACTGCTATACTCCATATTCTAGCCTAATATGGAATATAGCTGTGCTAAGTTAGCACTGTTATATTCCATATTAGGCTAGAATATGGAGTATAGCAGTGCTAAGTTGAAATCTTCATGCGAATATTTCGTGTTATATTAGTCGCATCGCAATTTCGACTTTTTCAAATGTTCTTAATATTGCTCTAACTTCGTCTTTTAGAAATTTCGTAATATTGCTCTAACTTCGTCTCTTAGAATATTACGAATATTCTAAAAGACGAAGTTAGAGCAATATTACGAAATTTCGTAAAATACACATATAGATTGTAATTTAGCTAATATAGTGCTATAATCCCTTTTTTTTCCTGTAATTTTTTTTTGCCTCTTCTGAACTTAAGTTTTGTAAAATATGTACACTATTAAAAATTATTACTATAGCAGTATATTAGCTTAAATACAATCTATGTGTATTTTACGAAATTTCGTAATATTGCTCTAACTTCGTCTTTTAGAATATTACGAATATTCTAAAAGACGAAGTTAGAGCAATATTAAGAACATTTGCAAAAGTCGAAATTGCGATGCGAGTAATATAACATGAAATAGTCGCATGAAGATTTCAACTTAGCACAGCTATATTCCATATTCTAGCCTAATATGGAATATAGCAGTGCTAACTTAGCACAGCTATATTCCATATTAGGCTAGAATATGGAATATAGCAGTGCTAAGTTTAAATCTTCATGCGACTATTTCGTGTTATATTACTCGCATCGCAATTTCGACTTTTGCAAATGTTCTTAATATTGCTCTAACTTCGTCTTTTAGAATATTCGTAATATTCTAAGAGACGAAGTTAGAGCAATATTACGAAATTTCGTAAAATACACATATTAGCCTAGTAATAGTCATTAGCATAGGAACGTTGCCTTATACTATCAAGATAAATTTTCGCAATATGCGAAAAAATTATTTCGCGATAATTGGAATAATTGCGAATATTCGATTTTGACGAATATAACACGAATATTCATGCGAATATTCGCGAAATATCGCAAAATCGAATATGGCACCTCCCGCTCATCACTATTGGCCAGCACTTGACATAGGGGAAAAGGAGGCAGTTGTGTGACACGCAGACACAGATTGTGGACCCAGGCGTTCGTCATACTTATTGCGGTGCTTGGATGCCATGTGGCGGATCATGCTAAAGGTGGTGAGGTTGCTAGTGTTCACACCCCGGCTCATTTTCGTATGGCACAGGTTGCAAACTACTATTTTTTTGTCGTGCACACATTCCTCAAAAAAGCGCCATGCTGTGGAACATCTACCCCTTGGCAAGGGAGATTTCTGCAAGAGGGTGCTCCGTGGAACAGTTGCGGGCCTGTTTGGTGTTGCCCACCTTCTCCCTTTTGCCACCCCACTGCCTCTTCCAGCCTGTTGCGGTTCTGCAGATCCCTCCACCTCTGTACTGCTGTCCTCACACGGCTTTTCACCTTCCCAGGTTGGGTCAGTGACCTCATCGTCCACCACCTATTCTTCCACTTTCTCACTCTGATCATCCTCCTGATTTGTTGACCTAACCACAACCTTAGTGATTGACAACTGTGTCTCATTCTCTTCATCAACCTCTTGAAACAGTAATTGCGGTTGACTCATTGGCAACTGTGTCTCATCATCATCCACCTCATTGAACACTAATTGCTGTTCCCCACCATCATGTTCTTATGACTGTGGATGCTCAAGAGGTTGGGAATCAGGGCACAAGATTTCATGTCCCTCTTCAAGCGTGCTTGGCGAGAGGGCCAAATCAAGTAATGGCAATGAAAAGAGGTCCTCGGAATATCCAAGTGTGGGATCACTTGTTTTGCCAGACTGTACATGGTAGGAGGATCAGGGAGAGGATTGTGATGACCAGACTCCTGGCTACTGAGACTAGACTTGGTGGAAGACAGGGTGGTGCTTAACCGACTGGAAGCATTATCTGCTGCAATCCAACCGACCACCTGGTCGCACTGGTCTGACTTCAAGAGTGGTATCCTGCACCACCCTGCTAACTAGGACATGAAGATAGGTATCGTGGATAATTGTTTTTATTGTGCTCTGGCAGCAGGCACAGTTTCACTGCGTCCAGGGCCACGGCCTCTGCGTGCACCATTAGCATTACGGACACTTCCCCGTCCCTTACTGCTCGCCTTCTTGATTTTAAATGTGATATATGCTTGAAAGTATGTCACACTTACAGTAGCGTAGGATTTGAAAGTGTATTCGCACACTTTAAACAGGAGATGTGGCGCGGATAATTTAACTGTCTACAGCAGACACCATCTACAGAAAAAGTGCACTGGATGTCACTAATATTTTAGGGATGTGCACACTTTCAACAGGAGATGTGGCACGGATAATTTAACTGTCCGCAGCGGACACCATCTACGGATAAAGTGCACTGGATGTCACAGATATTTTAGAGATGCGCACACTTTAAACAGGAGATGTGGCGCGGGTAATTTAACTGTTTGCAGCAGACACCTTATACGGAAAAAGTGCACTGGATGTCACTGATATTTTAGGGATGCGTACACTTTAAACAGGAGATGTGGCACGGATAATTTAACTGTCCGCAGCGGACACCAACTACAGAAAAAGTGCACTGGATGTCACTTACATTTTAGGGATGCGCACACTTTAAACGGGAGATGTGGCGCGGGTAATTTAACTGTCCGCAGCGGACACCAACTACGGAAAAAGTGCACTGGATGTCACTGATATTCTAGGGATGCACACACTTTAAACAGTAGATGTGGTGTGGATAATTTAACTGTCCGCAGCGGACACCGTCTATGGAAAAAAGTGCACTTGATGTTACTGATATTTTAGGGATGTGCACACTTTAAACAGGAGATGTGGTGCGGATAATTTAACTGACCGCAGTGGACACCAACTACGGAAAAAGTGCACTGGATGTCACTGATATTTTAGGGATGCGCACACTTTAAACAGGAGATGTTGCGCGGATAATTGGATAATTTAACTATCCGCAGTGGACACCGTCAATGGAAAATGTGCACTTGATGTCACTGATATTCTAGGGATGCGCACACTTTAAACAGGAGATGCGGTGCGGATAATTTAACTGTCCGCAGCGTACACTCTCTACGGAGAAAGTGCACTGGATGTGGCTGATATTTTATGGATGCGCACACTTTAAACAGGAGATGTGGCACGGATAATTTAACTGTCTGCAGTGTACACCGTCTACAGAGAAAGTGCACTGGATGTGGCTGATATTTTATGGATGCGCACACTTTAAACAGGAGATGTGGCGCATATAAATTATGCAACCATATCGTATTCGCGAATATTCTTGATTGTTTTTCATCTGAACCCATGATCCGTTCCTGCTTCTTGCTTGTAGGCCAATGAGAAGGCTGCAATGTCTTTGTCTGAGCTTACCAACATCCCTAGCAACCAATAGGAAAGTTGCCTACTCCTTACTATATAAGAACCTCCCCAGCAGCCATTTTCTACAGTTTTTTGCAGTTCTGAGAAACAGCAGTGTCATTGCTGTGCTCTGTGCTTTGCTATGTCATTACATTGGATAGTTAGTAGTGATGATCAAGCATGCTCAGCCGAACACCTGTTCGGCTTGAGCATCTCGATACTTGGCACATGGCGGTACTCGGCCGAGTACCGCATGTTCTTGAGCGCTATGCTCGAGTCTTCTCCCCGCACATTTCTTTTTTTGTTTTCTTCCCTTCACCTAAAAGATTTCAGTTTGTTTTTCAATTGAGTGGTACAGTTTATAGATCACATTAAAGGTGGAAAAAGTTCTGAAATTATTTATCTTTGTCTAATTTTTTTTACAGCACAGAAACCTGACATTTTAACAGGGGTGTGTAGACTTTTTATATCCACTGTATGTTCTTAGCAATACTAGTGAGCGTAGTGGTATGTTCTCCATTGATTGTTCGATAGATATGTCTAATCTACCTGGTGGGTTGAGCAGCCACTCCAGAACACTAATGCCTTGGGTGGCCTTGTAAAATAAGTGAAAGCCAGGAATTTCCAAGCCCCCATTTTTAGTAGACTTAATTATTTGGGTATGGGACAGTTTAGGTCTGGTACCATTTCACAGAAACTGCATGAGTATTTTTCCCAGTTGTGTAAAGAAGGACCTCAGGAGGGGGATTGGTAAGTCTTGCAAATAATATAGTATTTTCGGGAGGATGACCATTTTGATTAGGGACCTACATCCAAACCATGAGGTAACTGGTATGTCCCACATTTTAATGAGAGTACTGATGTTGTGTGGGAGATTTCTAAAGTTCTCTGAATATAGGGCGGAAGGGTGGGGGGTAAGGTTAATGCCTAGGAAACGCATACTACGTGATGACCACAATAAGGGGGAGCACGCTTTAAGTGATTTCTGCGTCTGACGGTCCAAAATAACATTCAGCACTTGGGACTTGTTGAGATTCAAGTTAAAGTTGGATAGGGCTCCAAAATGGCCCAATAATGCATGGACAGCTGGGAAGGCTTTTGTAGGGTTGGTGATGATCAGCAGTAAATCATCTGCAAATGCAGCGTGGGTATACACTTCCCAAGTGATCTTTACTGAAGTCTTGCAGGGGGGGGTTCGATGGATAAAAAAATAAAAATAAATAGCAGGGAAAGCGGTCAACCTTGCCTAGTTCTGTTACTAATTTTAAAAGCAGGTGATAGTGTGTTATTCACCAGGACTTGTGCGCTAGGGTCACGGTACATTGCCATAACAGCATTGATAAATCCTTCAGGTATATGAAAACATTACAGGGCCCTCACCATTTATGTCCAAGAAGGCTTCAGTGCCAAGAAAGACTAATGGGGTGGAGGTGTTATGTGCATATTGGATAATGTTAATAATCCGACTTGTGTTCATTCGACCTTCTAGGCCACTTAAAAATCCTACCTGTTCCATATGAATCAGCTGTGGGAGATGGGATTGCAGCCTAACGGACAGGATTTTGGCCAATAGTTTTAGATAATTATTAAGCAGTAAGATTGGCCAATAACTGGAAAAGGAGAACAGATGTTTGCCCTCCTTGGGTATGTTGATGATTTGTGCTGCCAACATACAGTTGCAAGAAAAAGTATGTGAACCCTTTGGAATGATATAGATTTCTGCATATATTGGTCATAAAATGTGATCTAATCTTCATCTTAGTCACAACAATAGACAATCACAGTCTGCTTAAACTAATAACACACAAAGAATTAAATGTTACCATGTTTTTATTGAACACACCATGTAAACATTCACAGTGCAGGTGGAAAAAGTATGTGAACCCCTAGACTAATGACATCTCCAAGAGCTAATTGGAGTGAGGTGTCAGCCAACTGGAGTCCAATCAATGAGATGAGATTGGAGGTGTTGGTTACAGCTGCCCTGACCTATAAAAAACACACACCAGTTCTGGGTTTACTTTTCACAAGAAGCATTGCCTGATGTGAATGATGCCTCGCACAAAAGAGCTCTCAGAAGACCTACGATTTAGAATTATGGACTTGCATAAAGCTGGAAAGGGTTATAAAAGTATCTCCAAAAGCCTTGCTGTTCATCAGTCCACGGTACGACAAATTGTCTATAAATGGAGAAATTTCAGCACTGTTGCTACTCTCCCAAGGAGTGGCCAACCTGTAAAGATGACTGCAAGAGCACAGCGCAGATTGCTCAATGAGGTGAAGAAGAATCCTAGAGTGTAAGCTAAAGACTTACAAAAGTCTCTGGCATATGCTAACATCCCTGTTAGCGAATCTACGATACGTAAAACACTAAACAAGAATGGATTTCATGCGAGGATACCACAGAGGAAGCCACTGCTGTCCAAAAAAAACATTGCTGCACATTTACAGTTTGCACAAGAGCACCTGGATGTTCCACAGCACTACTGGCAAAATATTCTGTGGACAGATAAAATCAAAGTTGAGTTGTTTGGAAAAAACACACAACACTATGTGCGGAGAAAAAGAGGCACAGCACACCAACATCAAAACCTCATCCCAACTGTGAAGTATGGTGGTGGGGGCATCATGATTTGGGGCTGCTTTGCTGTGTCAGGACCTGGACGGATTGCTATCATTGAAGGAAAAACGAATTCCCAACTTTATCAAGACATTTTGCAGGAGAACTTAAGGCCATCTGTCCACCAGCTGAAGCTCAACAGAAGATAAGTGTTGCAACAGGACAACGACCCAAAGCATAGAAGTAAATTAACAACAGAATGGCTTAAACAGAAGAAAATATGCCTTCTGGAGTGGCCCAATCAGAGTCCTGACCTCAACCCAATTTAGATGCTGTGGCATGACCTCAAGAAAGCGATTCACACCAGACATCCCAAGAATATTGCTGAACTGAAACAGTTCTGTAAAGAGGAATGGTCGAGAATTACTCCTGACCGTTGTGTACGTCTGATCTGCAACTACAGGAAACGTTTGGTTGAAGTTATTGCTGCCAAAGGAGGGTCAACCAGTTATTAAATCCAAGGATTCACATACTTTTTCCACCTGCACTATGAATGTTTACATGGTGTGTTCAATAAAAACATGGTAACATTTAATTATTTTTGTGTTATTAGTTTAAGCAGACTGTGATTGTCTATTGTTGTGACCTAGATGAAGATCAGATCACATTTTATGACCAATTTGTGCAGAAATCCATATCATTCCAAAGGGTTCACATACTTTTTCTTGCAACTGTATGTGGGTGAAGAGTTTTCCCTGCCCAGATTGAGTTACATACCAACAGTAGTTTCGGTAGTAGTTTCGGTAGTAGTATGTTTTGAAAGGTATCATAGTATTTTATGGGCGGGCCGTCTGGGCCTGGGCTTTTACTTAAGGCCTCATGCACACGACCGTTGTTCTGGTCCGCATCCGAGCCGCAGGTTTTTGCGGCTAGGGAGCGGACCCATTCACTTCAATGGGGCCGCAAAAGATGCGGATAGCACTCGGTGTGCTGTCCGCATCCGTTGCTCCGCTCCGTAGCCCCGCAAAGAAAAATAGAACATGTCCTATTCTTGTCCGTTTCGCGGACAAGAATAGGCATTTCTACAATGGGCCGCCCGTTCCGCAAATTGAGGAAGGCACACGGGCGGCTTCCGTCTTTTGCGGACTGCAAAAACTGGAACGGTCGTGTGCATGAGGCCTAAGGACTCTTTCACACTACCGTATGGCTATTTCAGTGTTTTGCGGTCCGTTTTTCACGGATCCGTTGTTACGTTTTTTTGTTTCCGTTCCGTTTTTCTGTTCTGTTTTTCGGTTCCGTTTTTCCGTATGGCATATACAGTATACAGTAATTACATAGAAAAAATTGGGCTGGGCATAACATTTTCAATAGATGATTCTGCAAAAACGGAACGGATACGGAAGACATACGGATGCATTTCCGTATGTGTTCCGTTTTTTTTGTGGACCCATTGACTTGAATGGAGCTACTGAACGTGATTTGCGGGCAATAATAGGACATGTTCTATCTTTCAACGGAACGGAAAAACAGAAATACGAAAACGGAATGCATACAGAGTACATTCCGTTTTTTAGCGGAACCATTGAAATGAATAGTTCCGTATACAGAACGTATACAGAACGCCAAAAACGGCCCGCAAAACGGGAAAAAAAATCTGTAGTGTGAAAGAGGCCTAAGGGTGAGGATTTTAAAGCCTTTTTCAATTCAACAAGTGTGAAAGAGTGGGTTTGTTTCTGTGCTTGTTCAGCTGATAATTTAGGGAGTTTTAGGGATTCAAGCTAATTCTCTATCTGGGCAATCTTGTCCTCTTCTTCTGATGTAGATGCTGTATTTCTAATATTAAAGGGGTTCTGCACTTTCATTTAACTGATGATCTATCCTCTGGATAGATTATCAGCTTCTGATCGGCGGGGGTCCGACACCCGGGACCCCCGCTGATCAGCTGTTTGAGAAGGCAACGGCGCTCCAGCAGCGCCGCGGCCTTCTCACTGTTTACCGCCGGGCCGCCGGCCCACTGACGTCACGACTAGTATCAACTAGCGTGGGCGCGGCTAAGCTCCATTCAAGTGAACAGAGCTTAGCCGCGCCCATGCTAGTTGATACTAGTCGTGACGTCAGTGTGCCGGCGGCAAACAGTGAGAAGGCCGCGGCGCTGCTGGAGCGCCACTGCCTTCTGAAACAGCTGATCGGCGGGGGTCCCGGGTGTCGGACCCCAGCCGATCAGAAGCTGATGATCTATCCAGAGGATAGATCATCAGCTAAATGAAAGTGCAGAACCCCTTTAAAGACTGAGAATAGTATTCAGTAAATCTAGCTGCTACACATCTGTTCGGTATGGAGTAATGATTGGGCTGAAGAAGTTGTATACTATGTATATAGCACCCACCAAAAATTAGCACCAAACACATGTATATATAAACATGAAAGAGTCTTTAGTTAAGATACATTAATTTAACATGTATAAAAATATACTTTGTAAAAACAGCAGCAAGGAAGGGGGAAACCTTCAGTGAAGAAAAAACAACCCTAGAGGAGGCTGAGGGGTCAACACACAAGGGTATATAGATTGCAGATTACAGATTCTCCCGGAAGAAGCCAGGTGTTACTGGCGAAACGACGTCGGGAGGAGGCGGCTGAGGGTTCCACATGCATTGTTGGCTAGTTATTTGCTTATCCTTTCCACACATAGGTCTGTTTATGCCTTACTTAGGATTTTTATGTCTGATGGCTTCTATTGTCTTATTGGCCTGCTCGTGTGTGGCTTCTCTATGCAATCTACACTCACCAAAATAATTATTAGGAACACCATACTAAAACGGTGTTGGACCCCCTTTTGCCTTCAGAACTGCCTTAATTCTACGTGGCATTGATTCAACAAGGTGCTGATAGCATTCTTTAGAAATGTTGGCCCATATTGATAGGATAGCATCTTGCAGTTGATGGAGATTTGAGGGATGCACATCCAGGGCATGAAGCTCCCGTTCCACCACATCCCAAAGATGCTCTATTGGGTTGAGATCTGGTGACTGTGGGGGCCATTTTAGTACAGTGAACTCATTGTCATGTTCAGGAAACCAATTTGAAATGATTTGAGCTTTGTGACATGGTGCATTATCCTGCTGGAAGTAGCCATCAGAGGATGGATACATGTTCTCATTCTCTTTACGCCAAATTCGGACTCTACCATTTGAATGTCTCAACAGAAATGGAGACTCATCAGACCAGGCAACATTTTTCCAGTCTTCAACAGTCCAATTTTGGTGAGCTCGTGCAAATTGTAGCCTCTTTTTCCTATTTGTAGTGGATATGAGTGGTACCCGGTGGGGTCTTCTGCTGTTGTAGCCCATCCGCCTCAAGGTTGTGCGTGTTGTGGCTTCACAAATGCTTTGCTGCATACCTCGGTTGTAACGAGTGGTTATTTCAGTCAACGTTGCTCTTCTATCAGCTTGAATCAGTCAGCCCATTCTCCTCTGACCTCTAGCATTCACAAGGCATTTTTGCCCACAGGACTGCCGCATACTGGATGTTTTTCCCTTTTCACACCATTCTTTGTAAACCCTAGAAATGGTTGTGCGTGAAAATCCCAGTAACTGAGCAGATTGTGAAATACTCAGACGGGCCCGTCTGGCACCAACAACCATGCCACGCTCAAAATTTCTTAAATCACCTTTCTTTCCCATTCTGACATTCAGTTTGGAGTTCAGGAGATTGTCTTGACCAGGACCACCCCCCTAAATGCATTGAAGCAACTGCCATGTGATTGGTTGACTAGATAATTGGATTAATGAGAAATAGAACAGGTGTTCCTAATAATTCTTTAGGTGAGTGTATATACCCTTGTGTGTTGACCCCTCAGCCTCCTCTAGGGTTGTTTTTTCCTCACTGAAGGTTTCCCCCTTCCTTGCTGCTGTTTTTACAAAGTATATTTTTATACATGTTAAATTAATGTATGTTAAATAAAGACTCTTTCATGTTTATATATACATGTGTTTGGTGGGTTTAGTACATTGAATTGTTTGGGCTGCTCTCAGCACTATATATTCATTATAACCTGGTAATCAAATCTAGTGGGCTATGTATATAGGAGTGGACTTTTCTCTTTTTCAGCTTGGAAAGCATAAATTTGGTGGCCTTGTCACCATGTGCATAGTAGCGAAATTAAGCTTATAGGAATAGCTTAGCTGTTTTCCCATTTAGTATATTTTTTTTAATTGAGATCCAGGTCGTGGAGCACATCTGGGGTGAGTTGTCTTTTGTGTAGGGACTCTAAGGCCCCTTTCACACGGGCGAGTATTCCGCGCAGATGCTATGCGTGAGTTGAACGCATTGCACCCGCACTGAATCATGACCCATTCATTTCTATGGGGCCGTGCACACGAGCGGTGATTTTCACGCATCACTTCTGCGTTGCGTGAAAATCGCAGCATGCTCCTCTTTGTGCGTTTTTCACGTAACGCAGGACCCATAGAAATGAATGGGCTTGCGTGAAAATCGCAAGCATCCGCAAGCAAGTGCGGATGCGGTGCGATTTTCATGCAGGGTTGCTAGGAGACGATCGGGATGGAGACCCGATCATTATTATTTTCCCTTATAACATGGTTATAAGGGAAAATAATAGCATTCTTAATAAAGAATAAAAATAGCGCTGGAGGGGTTAAAAAATAAAATAAAATAATTAAAATCACTTTAGTCCACTTGTTCGCTCAGCCCGGCTTCTCTTCTGTCTCCTTCTTTGCTGATTGCAGGAAAAGGACCTGTGGTGATGTCACTCCGGTCATCACATGATCCATCACATGATCTTTTACCATGGTGATGGACCATGTGATGACCGGAGTGACGTCACCACAGGTCCTGTCCCTGCACACAGCTAAGATGAAGACAGAAGAGTTGCCGGCTGCGCGAACAAGTGGATTAAGGTGAGTTAAATATTATTCTTTTTTTTTTAACCCCTCCAGCCCTATTTTACTATGCATTCTGTATTCAGAATGCTATTATTTTCCCTTATAACCATGTTATAAGGGAAAATAATACAATCTACAGAACACCGATCCCAAGCCCGAACTTCTGTGAAGAAGTTCGGGTTTGGGTACCAAACATGCGCGATTTTTCTCACGCGAGTGCAAAATGCATTACAATGTTTTGCACTAGCGCGGAAAAATTGTGCTTGTTCCCGCAACGCACCCGCACCTTTTCCCGCAACGCCCGTGTGAAAGAGGCCTAAAGCTTGAATCTCAGCCTGAAATTTTATTATCTCGGCTTCCCTGTGTTTCTTAATAAAAGATCCCAGTGAGATAAAATGTCCCCTTACTACTGCCTTATGAGCTTCCCAGACCACACTGGGCAAAGTGTCTGAGGATTCGTTGAGTGTGAAAAATTCCTCAATTTCTTTCCATATTTTTTTTCATCAGAGATTTTTTTGGGTGTGGCAGCCACCCCATTTAGTTTCAGGACGCTGAGGCAGTTGTGTCTTTTGAGACATAAGCCAGTGGCACGGAGTCCTCTGCCCCGGCTCTCAGCAGCAGCAGCTCTCCGCCTCCTGCAGGACCAGCCTCCAAGACTGGTCCCTGCTGCTGTTTGACAGCGAGAGGGACATCTTGGGGGAGGTAATGCAGGAGAGTGAGCTACAGCTTGGGCTGGATGCGCAGGACCTTTTTGAAGGGATTGAGGAGGAGGGGGTACCACCCATCACTACCCCAATGACATCCCTTCCAACTTGTGCGGGTGGTTTTAACAACAGAACCCCCGCACTTAGTCATACCCAGGCATCAGCTGGGGGACAGCAGAGCCAGGTCAGGATCTCCACGTCTTCTGTTCCCCTCAGTCCACCATTGGTCGACCTTGGGTCTGACAATGCAGGCGACGAAGAGAAGGGTAATCAAGAATGCGTGCAACCTCCCTTGTCAGGTGACAGCAGCACTTGTGAGGAAGGTAGGCACCCGAGGCAAACAGTGCCGCCTGGTCACCAGGGAGCACAGTGGTAGGGGCTCCACTGGTAATGGCAGCAGTAGGCGGCAGCAGCAGGTGCTGCAGCAGCAGGTGCCGCCTCCACCTGAGTGCACTGAGCCCGAACAGGCGCAAGCCAGCACCACCCCATCTGACAGGAGGTCGGTACATAAGTCGCCTGTTTGGGCTTACTTCACCCTGGCAGAAGACGATCAGACAATTGCCATCTGTCAGCTGTGCCATGTCAGAGTGAGGAGAGGGAGGTCAGTTGCTTGAGAGTCAACCACTGGCAGGAGTGGGACCAGATGCAGGGTGGTCGTGGCAGCGCCAGCAGTAGTGCCCAGGGGACAGCAGCTCCTTCCACTGTCCTGCAGCCACCCCACCCCCTTCCAACAATACATTCCCTCTCCCCCACTCCCTCTCCTAGCGGTACTACTAGTACCGGCAGCCAGACCTCTACCTCCTCTGCACCCTCATCTGTTGTCAGCACTGCCGTGTGGCGCCAGCCATATGTCACGGAGGCATTTGAACACACCACGACGTACGCACCCGGGGACCGATGGGTGCATTCACTCAATGGGCTCTTGGCAAGGGTTATCGTCCAACATCTGCTGCCCTTCAATATTTTGGACTGCAATCCATTCCGGCAGATGTTGGAGCAGGCCCAACCCAGATGGCGTGTCCCCAGCCACCATTTCTTTGCCAGGACTGGCGTCCCTGCCCTACACCAGCACATTGTGCTGAATGCATCCCTGTCGCTGGATCATGCTGTCAGCGACAGGGTGCATCTCACATTGGATGCCTGGACCAGCAGACAAGGGCAGGGACACTATATCAGCTTCATAACTCATTAGCTGTCCCTCCGAGGTTCCGGGGAGGGATCATCAGATGTGGCGGCATCTCAGCTTGTGGTGCCGCCCGGGGTGTCCAGGGGAGAACTGCTGCTCTCCCTCAAGCCACTGTCTCCACCGCTGCTGAGCCCCCCAGCAAGAGTCCCCACAGCTACACAAGTGTGGGTCACGTCCGCAGCCAGGTCATGCTCCAGCTTGTGAGCTTAGTGGAACGGAGACACACTGGACCTGATGTTCTGGCCGCTCTCCAGGCTCAGGTCCACAAGTGGCTGACACTTTGAAGTCTCCAGGCAGGTATGGTTGTCTGTGACAACGGCAGCAACCTCCTCGCCACCCTCCATGCTGTCAGTCTAACACATGTGCCCTGCATGGCACATGTCCTCAACCTTGTGGTACATACCCAAGGTTGAGCGACATCGTGCAAAGGTTACGGAGGATTGCCAACCACTTCCAACGCTTCCCAACCGCCACCGTGTCCCTGTCCAAACTGCAGCATGACAACAGCCTACCACCTCACAGGCTGATTGTGTATAGTGTGACGCAGTGGAACTCCACACTCCACATGCTGTAGAGGTTGTGGGAGCAGTGACGGGTGGTGAACGAGTACCTGCTGCACCTAGGCTCTTCCGGGCCATCAAACCAACTCCCCTACATCACCAATGCGGAGTGAGGGCAGATACACCAGGTCTGCCACGTGTTGGCCCCATTCGAGCAGGCAACCAAGATGGTCAGCGGGCAGAATGTCGGCCTTAATGACTAGTGATGAGCGGCAGGGGTCATATTCGAATTCGCGATATTTCGCAAATATTTTGTAGAATATTCGTCAAAAATTCGCAGATTCGAAAATTCTAGATTTTTTTTTTTACTCAAAAAATCGGAAAGGTAATGATTGTGTAATATGCAAATTTTTGAAATTCGAATTTTCGGATTCAAATTTTTTAATTGCGAATTTTTCAACTTACAACTATTAGACAAAGAAGATTATAGCACTATATTAGCTAAATTGCTCTATATTCAATTTTTTTCGAATATTCTCTATATTGCTATAACTTCGTAATATTCTAAAACAAGAATATTTAGCAATATAGCGAATATAAAAAAAAACGAATATAGAGCAAAATTTGCAAACACTACTACTCCTAAAGTCAAGTATATTGCAGCCTTCTTATTGGCCCACAAGCTAGAAGCAGTGAGGGATCATGTGTACTGATAAAAAAAAAAATATGGCAAAAAAAAATCGAAAAAATAAATTCGAATATTCGAAATTGCGAATATATATAGCTATATTCGAAATATTCAAAGTACCTATATTCACAATAAAAATTTGAAATTCTAATATTCGTGATCAACACTAGTCCTCACCAGTCAGGAACTGTCCATGACATGGCTCCCAAATAGTTCTTTATTTTTTAAAAAGGAGCATTTTTAAAGAAGGACGTCCAGGTCCTCCTCGCTGCTTGGGCTACTGAAGTGCAGCTTTTTTTTTTTGCAGCTGTAGTGATGTGCCACTGCCCTCTTGTGGTGTCTTTTGGAATTGGCTGTGCAGTCAGCTTGGTGAATGCAGCTGTGACCTGCTGCAAGCCGGGATCCCTAGCCGGTGCAGAGGTGGGTAAAACCTCCGGCTGAAGGGGTTCTGGAAGGCAAACTGAGGGTGCCAGTGGGAGCTTCCATGGCAAAACATAAGGTTGCACCCTGGGGTTAATTGTTAAGACAGAGTTATTAATCTGGCCCACCCGTAGTGTTGGTGGTGCGGCCAGGTCAGGGATGAGTGGTTCAGGTTCTGGCTGAGGCTGTTCTTTGAACCAAAACCTGCCGTCTTGAGTCTCTTGAAGGCACCTAACTCTCACTGCAGAGCCTGGATCTTCCTGCCAGGACTCTGTGGTAACTGCAGGGGACAAAGGTTTGGCCAGCAAGATCTCGCTGGCAGCAAACAGGCCTTGGACGGAACGCATAGGGGTATACTCCACTTGATCCCTCGCGTACAGGTTGTGACAGGCCTGGGGCAAGTAGTGGCACTTGACAGAGCGGCGGCCCACAAATATTTCTTCCCCTGAATGGCTATCTTGGAGGAAGCCCACTCCTCTCTCTACAGCGAACCATAGTACAGTCCTGTGTGCCTGATGAGCTTTGGGTCACCGGGCCGGGGGTAATCTAGAACCTGCTTTAACCATTCCTCAATGGCTGATTTGTATTCCCAGGCCGTCTGGGCATGAGCAGTGATTTCCAATGGGACTTCAGGATTTAGGCATCCCGCTCTGGAGGTGTTGGCTTTGGGCGGTGGAGTGGAAATTCCGTCCGCCTCCACCACACCAGTATGTGTGCGTGGCGGAGCAGACTTGGGCCTACCAGGGGTATCGGAGTCCAGTGGACCTGATGCAGGGGCAGCTTCGGACCGGGCCTGGGCCTCAGGGAGCGCGACTGCTACTACCTGATGTTGCGGCCGGGTGGCCGGTTCCGATGCCTCCTGCTGGTGCGCGGGGACCTCCGTGATAGGTGACGTCATCGTGGCTGTCTCTGAAGCTGTAGTCCACTCTGCAGGAATCGCGGCTTGCTTCTGGGTCGGGACGTCGGTTGCTGGTACAGACGGTAAGGTGATTGATGCAGTCGTCTCCTCCAGTGTCTTAACAGGGATGGAATCTGCTTCCGTGGGAGCGGGCTGGAGTACGGTGGTCATCTTGTCCTCAGCGCTGGCGGCAATCTGGGCTGCAGGCTCACCTGCCTCCGGGGTCGCGGCAAAGACGGAGGGGCCACTTCTCTTTACCAGCTGAGAAACTCTAATCTCTGGCGGGTGGTTCTCATAGATAGGCTCTCCTCCGATGACCATCTGGTCCCACTTAGGTGAAGGGAGCGCCATGTTTCCTGCGTCCCCTCTCTCACTTGGTACAGGGAATGAGGGTCGAGCCCACAGGGAGAAGTGTGCACTCCCTTGGCTCGCATTGCAAAGTTCTTGGTGGGCAGGCTTGAGAGTTCCCGCTTCTAGGGGGGGGGGTATTCCGCATCTTCGCACTCTTGAGAGGGCGTTCTTGAGTTTTCACACTTCTGAAGGACATAAAGAAGTGGCGCCATTATGCGAATATGGCAAATTAACCCTTGGAGGGCTGGTGCGCACTGGATAGCGCTTTCTGGCATAGCAATAAAGCAATAAAGTAAAATTTCAGGGTTTTGGCACAATCCTCAGGCCTTGTAGCAGTGTTAAACATGCAATTTGATCCTGTTGAGGCACACAATTGGATCCGGTTATGCAGGGATAGGCACACACTTCAGTTCGTATCCTGTTCCAGTGACACCACTTTTGAAATGAGCAGGACCGTGGTACGGTTACACGGACGCCAAATTATGCAGTGGGTCAGGATATGGGTATAATAGTCTATAGTTTTGTGGTGACGCCAATTGCAGCATGCGCAGGGTACTGTCACAGGGCCCTCTAAGGTGTTATAACTGACGCACCAGGTTAGGAATGCCAGAGTGGTGTAATGTCTCTGTATGGTGGTGATAATGGTGTCAACGGTGTCTCCTACCTGGGTACGGCTGTATTCCTGGATCCTGACTCACTTGCAATAAATTGAGTGTGGTGCTAGTAGGAGTAATAGAGGAATTTTCAGCAGAAATTTGATATCCAGGTCTTGGGTGAAGTTCAAACTTGTCTTTACTGATTGTAACTTTCTTCCAAGCAAGATACAGCTTTAGTCTTAGGTACCAGCGGGTATTGGCAATGGTTGGCAGGAATTTATCTTCTGCTCTCTCATGTACCTGGAGCTTGCAGGAAAGGACGTCTGCTTGTTAGCTCTATACTGTGGCAGGAATTTGGCTTCTGCACCTTCTATCTTCTGCTGTCTGGGGACTGACTAGCTGAGGAGGGTTATGGCTTCTCCTGGTCTCTGGACTTTACTCACAGTTATTTTCACAGGGTATGGTTTCTTCCTGGAACTGGAAGTGTCTGCTTGCTTCTTCCAGCTGAGGCTATATACATTTAACAAGGTTTTCAATGCTAGGGGGAGCTATATGTTTGATTGATGACTTAATCACCAAATTTTATAAACTTTTGTAGGTAGAACAGGAGTGGTGATTTGTAGTTAAAACTTAACTTTTAATTATTATATATAGAATAAGGTCCCTAAGTATTTGGATACAAAATAAGTGCTAATAACACAAGGGATACAAAAAATAATAAATTGGTGCAAGGCCGCACCTTACATACAGAGAGGTTAGTGCACGGCGGCACCTTTAATAACCAGTGGTCCTACCGTTTTAGGCCAGGGTCCTCTGGTCACTGTCGATGTTCAGGTAGCATTCGATTTGCTGTGGAAAAGAGCAATTAGGGCTGGGCGGGGGTATTAGTGGGTCGGAGGTACCTAGACAGCCCTAGTATATGGGTACTATCTCGGCCCTAGCATCCTATTCACGGAGCACCCGTTCTGATAAGAACGACCCCGTCCGGAACCTTGCCCTTTTGCTACTTGGCCCTATTGTGCCCTAGTGTAGCTAATCCCTACACGCATGTTTCGTATAACAGACTCATCAGGGGCATATAGGCACACATAAAGGGGCAATGCAATGTAATAACATAAAGTGTTTGTCTTAATTTTAGTGGTCAAACACACGCAGTTATATACAGTTATAATTAACAATATTTGACACAGTCGATACCTTGAAGCGGTAGCCTTTAGTCCAGGCACCGCTTATGTATCAGGGCGCCGTTCTTGCCTCATGATATAAAGGCAGCATTGAGAGGATAGCCTGATGTTGACAAGTCCTTTTCTTGAAGCGCAGCGGTATGTCCAGAGGTCGTGATGAGGCCTCTATACTGTGGCAGGAATTTGGCTTCTGCACCTTCTATCTTCTGCTGTCTGGGGACTGACTAGCTGAGGAGGGTTATGGCTTCTCCTGGTCTCTGGACTTTACTCACAGTTATTTTCACAGGGTATGGTTTCTTCCTGGAACTGGAGGTGTCTGCTTGCTTCTTCCAGCTGAGGCTATATACATTTAACAAGGTTTTCAATGCACAATTGTGAGGATATAATGAAGAATTACATCGGATGACAAGGCTAATGCTCAGATTGTAGCGGGGTAAATAAGTTTAGTAACACAACTCTGGGGTGTTACAGATGTTGGAGCAGGCCAAACCCAGATGGCGTGTCCCCAGCCACCATTTCTTTGCCAGGATCGGAGTCCTTCTGTCACTGTCATTTTAGTGTTTGATCGTGATGCGGTTGCTGTGCAGACTCGTTGCTTGTGGCAACGTGTAGTTTGTTGTTTGCACGTGCACTTTCCTTTTATATGGTGTTTTCCCTGTTTTGGTTGGCACGGGGTTAATTACCCTTGCCCTGGCTGTGTGTCCCCTCCGGTGTGTTTCTGTTATCCCCCCCCCCTGTGTATGTTGTTTTGGTGATGGCCCTGGCGTGCTGGCGGCAGTCTTGGAAGGACATGCTGACACTGACCTTGAATTCCCCACCCCCCTCCCATTGTTTGTTGTGCCCCACCAACTTCCCCTTTTCGGTTGGGGGGGGCTTTGAGGGGTGGGAGTGCCACGGTCATTTTAGTGTTTGACCGTGACGAGGTTGCCGTGCAGACTCGTTGCTTGTGGCAACGTGTAGTTTGTTGTTTGCACGTGCACTTTCCTTTTATATGGTGTTTTCCCTGTTTTGGTTGGCACAGGGTTAATTACTAGTGGTTTGGTGGGTGTTACCTCAGGCCTCCTTATATATTGGTGTGTTGGAGCCTGAGGTTATAGTTTGTTGCTTGTCAGTCTGTGTAGGAGCTTTGCTCCTGGGCTGAATGTGGTGTCTGTGTGAGTCACCCTTATTTATTATATTGTTTACCTTGCCCTGGCTGTTTGTCCCCTCCGGTGTGTTTCTGTTATTCCTCTCCCACCTGGTGTATGTTGTTTTGGTGTGGTCTTTGTTTGAAGGTTTATATGTTGGTGTTCGTACTCCAAAAGGGGCTTGCTTTCCCGGAGGGGTTTAAGCAATAGCAAGACTGTGGGCTTCCCAGCCTGGAGCCGTCCTTCCATCTCAGCTGCGGCAGATAAGTGTGGATAGCATTTGTTTTGTTGCTGTGTTACTTACCTGCCGTACTCCTTATCCCATAGTCTTGCATCCTGCCAGATACTGGGCCTATGGGGACACCATTCATCCGCGGTAAAGGAAGAATGGGTGGTCTTTGCCCTGTCATCAGTCCTAGGGCATAGCAGGGATACCTAGGGTTCTAGGTTGGTAAGCATGAGCCCCCTTACCTTCAGAGGCGGCTCATGCACTAGGAGTCTAGAGAGATTTCAGGGTTGCATTAGGAAGTGACCTGCTCACTGTTCCCTGCTATCTGGCGTTGCAGCCACTGTCATTGCACAGTGGGGGGTTTTCCCCACTCCCCATCGTGACACCCTACCCTACACCAGCACATTGTGCAGAATGTATCCCTGTCGCTGGATCATGCTGTTGGCGAAAGGGTGCATCTCACAATGGATGCCTGGACCAGCAGACATGGGCAGGGACACTATATCAGCTTCATAACTTATTGGGCGTCCCTCCGAGGTGCCGTGGAGGGATCATCAGATGTGGCAACATCTCAGTTTGTGGTGCCGCCCCGGAGTGTCCAGGGGAGAACTGCTGCTCTCCCTTGAGCCACTGTCTCCACCGCTGCTGAGCCCCCCAGCAAGCATCCCTATAGATACACAAATGTGGAGAACGTTCGCTGCCAGGCGATGCTCCAGCTTGTGAGTTTAGGGGAACGGAGACACACTGGTCCTGATGTTCTGGCCGCCCTCTAGGCTCAGGTCCACAAGTGGATGACACTCTGAAGGCTCCAGGCAGGCATGATTGTCTGTGACAACAGCAGCAACCTCCTCGCCGCCATCCATGCTATCAGTCTAACACACGTGCATGGCACATGTCCTCAACCTTGTGGTACAGAAGTTCCAATGTACATACCCAAGGTTGAGCGACATCATGCAAAGGGTACGGAGGATTGCCAGCCACATCTGATGCTCCCCAACCGCCATCGCGTCACTGCAGCAATACAACAGCCTGCCACCTCACAGGCTGATTGTGGACAGTGTGACGCAGTGAAACATACTGTAGAGGTTGTGGGAGCAGAGACGGGCGGTGAAGGAGTACCTGCTGGACCTAGGCACTTCCGGGCCATCAACACCCACTCCCCTACATCACCAATGTGGAGTGAGGGCAGATAAACCAGGTCTGCTACGTGTTGGCCCCATTCGAGCAGGCAACCAAGATGGTCAGCGGGCAGCATGTCAGCCTCAATGACGTGCTCCCCATAGTGTTCCTGCTGTACAGGACACTAGACCTCGTGCTCAATGCTGGGGGGAGAGCCTTGGTGGAGCAAGAAGAGGTGTAGATAAATTGGTCAATCAGGGAAGACAGATAATGCCTACCCTTATTACTGCTCCAAAGCTGAGAAAATCTGGGGGTGGAGCGACTCCCAGAGGCAGCAGCAGCAGGAGGACCAAGATGTCATGGTCCCGGGCAGCCAAGAAGAGTCACAACAGGTTGTCCTCTTCCCCCATGGCTGCCCACATGCTGCAATGCCTCTGGAGGGACCCCCGGATCAGGAAAATTAAGGAGAGGGATTATTTTTGGTTGGCCACCCTTTTAGACCCTCACTGCATGGGGAAACTGAAGCAGTTCACCCCAGCCAGCCGG
Source organism: Bufo bufo (assembly GCF_905171765.1). Classification (NCBI taxonomy): domain Eukaryota; kingdom Metazoa; phylum Chordata; class Amphibia; order Anura; family Bufonidae; genus Bufo; species Bufo bufo. Next base: position 751,708,222 of record NC_053390.1, on the reverse strand, counting down.
CGGGATGCCCGTATGCAAAACCTACAGGCTTGTCTGCTCCTCCGGCTGAAGCAGGCCAACCCTCTGCCTCGCGTTCCAGTTCTCCCCGTTCATCTCACCAAGCAGGTGGCTAGCCCAAGCAGCTCCAGCCAAGCAGGTGACCTTGTGGGTGAGATGAGGCTGTTCTACCAGCCTGCGCAATCCAGTAGCAGCAGCAGTCACCACCAGCGGCTGGCCCGAATGGTGGCTGACTACATGTGGTCCGTCGGTGCTTCTGACAGCATGATCACCGACAATCCCATGGAGTACTGGGTTGCCAGGATGGACACCTGCCGTGAGCTCTCTCAGTATGCGTTGAAGGTACTGTCTTGCCCCCCCCCTCCAGTGTACTATCTGAGCGAATAATTAGCGCGGCAGGTGGGGTGGTCACCGACAAGTGGACCCGTCTGTGGATAGACTGACATTTATCAAAATGAATGAGTCCTGGATCGGTGGCGAGTTCTTGGCCTCTGCCGTCGGTTCAGGGCTCTGAAGGGTCCCTTGTCAATCCCTCTCCTTGGCTTTCCCTCCAAAACATAATTGTTTTTTAACTTCTGTATATATTTCTGGATGAATTTATTTATATATTTATTTATTGATGACTTTCTTTATATATTTCTGTATTGAATAATTTATTTATGTATTTATTTATTTATTGATGCATTTATTTATGCATCTATTTATTGATGCATTTATTTATATATTTCAATATTGATGAGTTTATGTATTTATTTGCCAAAGAATTTATTTATTGATCTATTGCTCTATTGATTAATTTATTTATGTGTTTATTTATCAATTAATTTATTTTTATTTTTATCAATCAATGATTTATTTTTCTATTTTTTCATTAATTTATTGAACCTCCCAATTATTTATTCATTCAATTAACTTTTTATTTATATATATATATATATATATATATATATATACACACACACTCACCTAAAGAATTATTAGGAACACCTGTTCTATTTCTCATTAATGCAATTATCTAGTCAACCAATCACATGGCAGTTGCTTCAATGCATTTAGGGGGGTGGTCCTGGTCAAGACAATCTCCTGAACTCCAAACTGAATGTCAGAATGGGAAAGAAAGGTGATTTAAGAAATTTTGAGCGTGGCATGGTTTTGGTGCCAGACGGGCCGGTCTGAGTATTTCACAATCTGCTCAGTTACTGGGATTTTCACGCACAACCATTTCTAGGGTTTACAAAGAATGGTGTGAAAAAGGGAAAAACATCCAGTATGCGGCAGTCCTGTGGGCAGAAATGCCTTGTGGATGCTAGAGGTCAGAGGAGAATGGGCCGACTGATTCAAGCTGATAGAAGAGCAACGTTGAATGAAATAACCACTCGTTACAACCGAGGTATGCAGCAAAGCATTTGTGAAGCCACAACACGCACAGCCTTGAGGCGGATGGGCTACAACAGCAGAAGACCCCACCGGGTACCACTCATCTCCACTACAAATAGGAAAAGAGGCTACAATTTGTACGAGCTAACCAAAATTGGACTGTTGAAGACTGGAAAAATGTTGCCTGGTCTGATGAGTCTCGATTTCTGTTGAGACATTCAAATGGTAGAGTCCGAATTTGGCGTAAACAGAATGAGAACATGTATCCATCCTCTGATGGCTACTTCCAGCAGGATAATGCACCATGTCACAAAGCTCGAATCATTTTAAATTGGTTTCCTGAACATGACAATGAGTTCACTGTACTAAAATGGCCCCCACAGTCACCAGATCTCAACCCAATAGAGCATCTTTGGGATGTGGTGCAACGGGAGCTTCGTTGTAATGACCGGCGTCACGCAAGGGAGGGAAATGGGAAGGCCCTGTCAAAGGGAGAGGGAAAGGTGGTGACCCCTGACTCACCTTGCGGCTGGCACCTGACTGCCCTGACGTCCCTAGATGGGTTCCTCACCCGTACGCCGATCACGTGCCTAAACCCTGGCTTTCCCTAAGATGAGCCGGAAGAGGAAAACACCAAAGAGAGGACAGACAATACAGACAAACATACAATCCCAGGTGGGCGACAACAGCAGACCAAGAAGGCCCAACAGGGATCCGGAGGGTAACGTTCTGGAACAACAACCAGGGAGCACAGCTACACAGCTCCAGTGGGTCAGTATAGAAGTCCAGGCAGGAAGCTCTATATCTGGCAACCAGAAAAGTGGGAGAAGGGAATATAAGGAGGTTGGGAGTGGTGGACAAGAAACAGCTGAGGAGAAGGAGCTACGGATCCCTGAGTGAGCCAAAAAGGGTTGCAAGGCAAACCCAGAAAGCTACCATAAAGAAACAGCACAATTTTTCTACATAGAGCGCGCAGCCACCCGCTGCGACTTTCTGACCCCGGGTATAACGGAGTCAGGCGTGGCTCTTGACACCCTCGTGACATTCGTGCCCTGGATGTGCATCCCTCAAATCTCCATCAACTGCAAGATGCTATCCTATCAATATGGGCCAACATTTCTAAAGATTGCTATCAGCACCTTGTTGAATCAATGCCACGTAGAATTAAGGCAGTTCTGAAGGCAAAAAGGGGTTCAACACCGTATTAGTAGGGTGTTCCTAATAATTCTTTAGGTGAGTGTATATATACTGTATATATATATATATATATATATATATATATATATAACACATTAAGCCAGTTACAATAACGGGCACCATAACAGTAGTGGCAAGGGAACATGACCACATTGGCTTTGTCATGGTCTTACCTTCTTGCTGTTCTCCTTCGTTTGACATGTGCTGGCGGCCATCTTGGTTTCTGGGTTTCTTGTAGCCTCCCACCCTGCGGCTCCTCCTTCCCACTGGGAGGAGCTGGATGCCTAGCTCATATATATAGGAGGTCTGTGGCTTCAGTTCCTTGCTTGGTCCTCCTGTGTTCACATGCTTTCTGGTTCCTGATCCTGGTTTCGTCCGACTACCCTGCTGGTTCCTGATCCTGGTTTCGTCCGACTACCCTGCTGGTTCCTGATCCTGGCTTCGTCTGACTACCCTGCTGGTTCCTGATCCTGGCTTCGTCTGACTACCCTTCTGGTTCCTGACCTCTGGCTTCGCAAAGACTCTGCTTCGGTTTCGCCATCCGTTTGGACTTTTGCTTTACAGCTTTATTTTCAATAAAGCCTTCTTCTTTTTCACTTATCTCTTGTTGTACATCTGGTTCATGGTTCCGTGACATTAGGACCAAGCCATGAATTCTGACGGTACAGGGCCATCCTCGCTACCCACGCTGGTTGCCAGACTTGATCAGCAGGATTACCTGTTGGGTCGGTTCGCTGTGGCGTTGCAAACCCTGCTTGAACGCACGGCTCATTTCGCTCCCGTTGCCGATGGGGCGGTTGTCGCTCCTGGGCCCGCTCCTACTGCCGCTCCGGTTGTTGCGCCAGAGTCTACCCCGACACCTGTTGTTGCGCCTGCGGTGTTTCGGGGTATGACCGGTTCTGCCCCTCTTCCACAGCGCTTTGGGGGAGAGCCAACTCAGTGCCGAGGTTTCCTTAACCAGGTGGGCATTTATTTCGAGTTGCTGCCACATGCCTTTCCTACTGAGAGATCAAAGGTGGGCTTCTTGATCTCGCTGCTCTCGGACAAGGCCTTGGCCTGGGCCAGCCCTTTATGGGAGAACAACAATCCGGTGGTTGCCGAGTTTTCCGGTTTTGTTGCTTCTCTTCGGAAGGTATTCGATGTGCCGGCTCGTGCTGCCTCTGCTGCGAAGCTCCTTATGTCCATCAGACAGGGTTCACGATCCGTAGCTGAATACGCCATTGAGTTTCGTACCCTGGCAGCAGAGGTGGGCTGGAATAATGAGGCTCTGGTCGCTGCTTTCTCTCATGGTCTCTCGGATGCCTTGAAGGATGAGGTTGCAGCTAAGGACCTACCAGTGGAGCTCGAGTCTCTTATTTCTTTCCTGATTTTGATTGACACCAGACTCAGGGAGAGACCTTCCTTTAAGGAGAGCCTGCGGAGGTTTTCTAACAGATTGGCGCCTACGTTTGCTGTCCCACCCGTGCCTCCCTCTCCTCCCACGCCTCCTGGGAAAGACTTGTCTGGGGGTGAACCCATGCAGCTGGGGTTTGCTCGCCTGTCCGAGGGGGAGAGGGTACTCCGGAGACGCGAGGGCCGATGCATGTACTGTGGTCTCGGTGGGCATTTTCGGTTGGCATGTCCGAACCGTCCGGGAAACGCTCGCACCTGAGATCCTGTCGGGGGCAGATCTTGGGTGGAGTCTCCTCGTCCCCGGTTTCCCGTGTTGACAAACCACTGATCACTGTTGTCCTCTCCTGGGTCGGGGGCTCGGTGACGACCCAGGCGTTGGTGGACTCTGGTGCTGGTGGTTTGTTCATTGATAGTGTGTTCGCTGCCGCCAATTCCATTCCTCTGCAGGCTCGAGGTTCCCCACTGGCTCTTGAGGCGATAGACGGCAGACCCCTTCTGCCGCCACACGTGACTCATGAGACCATTCCAGTGGGGATAGCCATTGGTGCCGTTCACAGAGAGTCGGTCTGCCTCCAGGTTATTTCGTCTCCACACTACTCGGTGGTCTTGGGGTACCCCTGGCTCCAGAAGCATAATCCGACTTTCGATTGGAGATCGGCCGAGATCCTCTCGTGGTCACCGCAGTGTGGGGCTAGTTGCATCCATGGGTCTGTCAAGTTGCTGTGTACTTCCTCGGACTCTCTGTTGCCTCCTGAATACGAGGAGTACCGGGATGTATTCGATAAGGTGCGCGCGGTTGCCCTACCTCCGCACCGCCCATACGATTGTGCCATAGAGTTACAATCTGGTGCCGTTCCTCCTCGTGGCAAAGTCTATCCACTGTCGGTAGCGGAGAATGAGGCCATGGAGGAGTACGTGAGAGAGGCGCTTTCACGCGGACACATTCGCAAATCCTCGTCCCCGGCAGGGGCTGGATTTTTCTTTGTGAAAAAGAAGGGCGGTGAGTTGAGGCCTTGCATCGATTACAGGGGTCTCAATCGCATCACGATCAAGAACGCTTACCCGATACCCTTGATTTCCGAGCTGTTCGATCGCCTTAAAGGGGCCACGGTCTTTACCAAACTCGACCTGAGGGCGGCATATAACCTGGTAAGGATCAAGGCGGGCGATGAGTGGAACACCGCGTTTAACACCAGGACCGGTCATTATGAATCCTTGGTTATGCCCTTTGGGTTGTGCAATGCGCCCGCAGTCTTTCAGGAATTCATCAACGATGTTTTCCGTGACCTGTTGCAGCAGTGTGTGGTGGTCTATTTGGATGACATCTTGGTATATTCTGAATCCATGGAGGCCCACATTCTGGATGTCAGACGAGTGTTGCAATGGTTACGAGAGAACAAGCTGTTCGGTAAGCTTGAGAAATGCGAATTTCACCGATCCCAGGTAACCTTCTTAGGTTACATCATTTCCGCTGAGGGGTTCTCCATGGATCCTGAGAAGGTTTCGGCTGTCTTACAGTGGCCCCAGCCCAGTGGTCTTCGTTCCCTGCAGCGCTTTTTGGGCTTCGCCAATTATTATCGGAAGTTCATCAGGGACTTTTCCATGCTAGCCAAGCCTCTCACGGATCTGACCAGGAAGGGCAGTAATTCCCAGGTCTGGCCGCTCGAGGCCATCCGAGCTTTTGAGGCTCTAAAGTCCGCCTTTGTGTCGGCTCCGATTCTGTCGCATCCCAACCCTGGGTTGCCCTTTGTCCTCGAGGTGGACGCGTCTGAGACGGGAGTAGGTGCCCTTCTGTCTCAGCGTAGAACACCAGAGGGTTCTCTGCTTCCTTGTGGGTTTTACTCCCGGAAACTGTCTTCCGCGGAGTGCAACTATCAGATTGGTGACAGGGAGTTATTGGCCATCGTGCAGGCCCTTAAAGAATGGAGGCACTTGCTCGAGGGTTCGGTGGTTCCGGTCCTCATCCTGACGGACCACAAGAATCTGACCTACCTTTCTGAGGCCAAGAGATTGACACCACGTCAGGCCAGATGGGCTCTGTTCTTGTCACGTTTTAATTACGTGGTCTCCTACCTACCCGGTTCCAAGAACATCAGGGCGGATGCCTTATCACGGCAGTACTCCGAGCTGTCCAGGGAGGAGTCGATTCCGACTTCGGTCATACCTCCGAATCAGATCCTGGCCGCCATTCGCACCAGCCTGACCTCTCCCCTGGGTGAGCAGATTTTGGCGGCTCAATCTGGTGCTCCCTCTGGGAGACCCAACGGCAGATGTTTTGTGCCTGAGGAGTTGCGCACTCGGTTGTTGCGAACCTACCATAACTCCAAGACCGCGGGGCATCCTGGAAAGAATCAGCTGTCCTGGGCTGTTTCACGTCTGTTCTGGTGGCCTTCCCTACGTTCCGACATCGCCGCATATGTAGCGGCATGCTCCGTTTGTGCCCAGAGTAAGTCCCCTCGGCACCTTCCGTTGGGCCTTCTGCAACCCATAGCCACCGGGGAGCGCCCATGGTCACACCTGGGGATGGATTTCATTGTGGACCTCCCTGCATCCCGAGGCCATACGGTCATTCTCATGATTGTGGATCGGTTTTCCAAAATGTGCCACTGTGTTCCTCTCAAGAAGTTACTCTCTGCACAAGAGTTGGCCACGATTTTTGCCAGGGAGGTCTTCCGGTTGCACGGTTTGCCCAAGGAGATTGTGTCGGATCGGGGGAGTCAGTTTGTGTCCAGGTTCTGGCGCGCCTTTTGCTCCCAGTTGGGGATTCATCTCTCCTTCTCCTCGGCCTACCACCCTCAGTCCAATGGGGCCGCAGAACGATCCAATCAGGCCTTGGAGCAATTCCTTCGTTGCTATGTCTCCGATCACCAAGACAATTGGGTTGACCTCCTGCCTTGGGCTGAGTTTGCCAGGAACAAGGCGGTGAACTCTTCCTCTGGGACGTCTCCCTTCATGGCCAATTATGGGTTCCAACCTGCCGTGTTACCGGAGGTATTCTCTCTCCAGGATATTCCGGCTGTGGAGGATCACCTTTCCGTCCTACGTGCTTCTTGGGTACAGATCCAGAAGTCCCTTGAGGTCTCTGCGCAGCGCCAGAGACTCCAGGCTGATCGCAGACGAGCGCCTGCTCCTTCCTACCAGGTCGGAGACCGTGTATGGGTGTCCACCCGCAACCTCAACCTTCGAGTGCCCACTCCCAAGCTGGCGCCTCGCTTTGTTGGTCCCTTCCGAGTGCTTCGCAGGGTAAACCCGGTAGCCTATGCCCTTGCGCTTCCTCCTGGCATGCGGATCTCCAACGTGTTTCATGTCTCCCTGTTGAAGCCACTGGTGTGTAATCGTTTCACTTCCTCGGTTCCTCGGCCTCGTCCGGTCCAAGTGGGCAATCGTGAGGAGTATGAGGTGAGCAATATCCTGGACTCACGCCTGGTCCGCGGTCGGGTGCAGTTTTTGGTCCATTGGCGTGGTTATGGTCCAGAGGAGCGTTCCTGGGTTCCCTCCGCAGATGTCCATGCTCCTGCCTTGCTCCGAGCCTTCCACGCACGCTTCCCTCAGAAACCGTTCTTTACTCCGCGGAGGAGGGGCCCTTGAGGGGGAGGTACTGTCATGGTCTTACCTTCTTGCTGTTCTCCTTCGTTTGACATGTGCTGGCGGCCATCTTGGTTTCTGGGTTTCTTGTAGCCTCCCACCCTGCGGCTCCTCCTTCCCACTGGGAGGAGCTGGATGCCTAGCTCATATACAGGGAGTGCAGAATTATTAGGCAAGTTGTATTTTTGAGGATTAATTTTATTATTGAACAACAACCATGTTCTCAATGAACCCAAAAAACTCATTAATATCAAAGCTGAATATTTTTGGAAGTAGTTTTTAGTTTGTTTTTAGTTTTAGCTATTTTAGGGGGATATCTGTGTGTGCAGGTGACTATTACTGTGCATAATTATTAGGCAACTTAACAAAAAACAAATATATACCCATTTCAATTATTTATTTTTACCAGTGAAACCAATATAACATCTCAACATTCACAAATATACATTTCTGACATTCAAAAACAAAACAAAAACAAATCAGTGACCAATATAGCCACCTTTCTTTGCAAGGACACTCAAAAGCCTGCCATCCATGGATTCTGTCAGTGTTTTGATCTGTTCACCATCAACATTGCGTGCAGCAGCAACCACAGCCTGCCAGACACTGTTCAGAGAGGTGTACTGTTTTCCCTCCTTGTAAATCTCACATTTGATGATGGACAACAGGTTCTCAATGGGGTTCAGATCAGATGAACAAGGAGGCCATGTCATTAGATTTTCTTCTTTTATACCCTTTCTTGCCAGCCACGCTGTGGAGTACTTGGACGCGTGTGATGGAGCATTGTCCTGCATGAAAATCATGTTTTTCTTGAAGGATGCAGACTTCTTCCTGTACCACTGCTTGAAGAAGGTGTCTTCCAGAAACTGGCAGTAGGACTGGGAGTTGAGCTTGACTCCATCCTCAACCCGAAAAGGCCCCACAAGCTCATCTTTGATGATACCAGCCCAAACCAGTACTCCACCTCCACCTTGCTGGCGTCTGAGTTGGACTGGAGCTCTCTGCCCTTTACCAATCCAGCCACGGGCCCATCCATCTGGCCCATCAAGACTCACTCTCATTTCATCAGTCCATAAAACCTTAGAAAAATCAGTCTTGAGATATTTCTTGGCCCAGTCTTGACGTTTCAGCTTGTGTGTCTTGTTCAGTGGTGGTCGTCTTTCAGCCTTTCTTACCTTGGCCATGTCTCTGAGTATTGCACACCTAGTGCTTTTGGGCACTCCAGTGATGTTGCAGCTCTGAAATATGGCCAAACTGGTGGCAAGTGGCATATTGGCAGCTGCACGCTTGACTTTTCTCAGTTCATGGGCAGTTATTTTGCGCCTTGGTTTTTCCACACGCTTCTTGCGACCCTGTTGACTATTTTGAATGAAACGCTTGATTGTTCGATGATCACGCTTCAGAAGCTTTGCAATTTTAAGAGTGCTGCATCCCTCTGCAAGATATCTCACTATTTTTGACTTTTCTGAGCCTGTCAAGTCCTTCTTTTGACCCATTTTGCCAAAGGAAAGGAAGTTGCCTAATAATTATGCACACCTAATATAGGGTGTTGATGTCATTAGACCACACCCCTTCTCATTACAGAGATGCACATCACCTAATATGCTTAATTGGTAGTAGGCTTTCGAGCCTATACAGCTTGGAGTAAGACAACATGCATAAAGAGGATGATGTGGTCAAAATACTCATTTGCCTAATAATTCTGCACTCCCTGTATATAGGAGGTCTGTGGCTTCAGTTCCTTGCTTGGTCCTCCTGTGTTCACATACTTCTAAGACTGCTGCTGCTTCTGGTTCCTGATCCTGGTTTCGTCCGACTACCCTGCTGGTTCCTGATCCTGGTTTCGTTCGACTACCCTGCTGGTTCCTGATCCTGGCTTCGTCTGACTACCCTGCTGGTTCCTGATCCTGGCTTCGTCTGACTACCCTTCTGGTTCCTGACCTCTGGCTTCGCAAAGACTCTGCTTCGGTTTCGCCATCCGTTTGGACTTTTGCTTTACAGCTTTATTTTCAATAAAGCCTTCTTCTTTTTCACTTATCTCTTGTTGTACGTCTGGTTCATGGTTCCGTGACAGGCTTTTGGTGTTGAATTACTCAATTCAATTGATTAATCTTTTCAGCCCTACTATAGTATACCCTATAATCCTCTGTGTGATCTCTGGACACTGCCCTCCATATATAAACCATACTGGAAAATAGACCTCTCAGATACCAATCGGCACACAACGCTCCACAAACGCCGTTCGCACTGGTCTGCTCTCAGTTTTCATATCGAGCACATCGAGTCTGGAGAAGAACACTGCAGTAACGCAGCCTGCCGCGCCGTGTGTTGATTCCTCCAAGCCAGAGGGCAGCAGGACTGGCGGGGTTTAGCAGCGGCTCTCTCATTCACCTTTTGTCTGTGAGGAGGCATGGTTACCGCCGCTCGCCCCACCCATACATGATCAACACCGCACATGCTGGGCTCCGGCCATCAGCAGCAATCAGCCGTCCTCTGCCCGTCTGAGCACAGAAGCCAGTGAGAAGCCAGCTTGCTTCGGCCCGGGTCTGGAAGTGTCCCCGGCTCTGCCACCAGGATCAGTTCCCCTCCCTTGGTGATGACTCAGTCACGGTCCCCAGCTGCTGGAGGGGTGCTTGGTGGCTGACTCGATCATCGATCGCAGGTCAGGCTGCTGAATAAGCCTTTAGCTGCGATGCTTGGCTACACACTGGAGTAGTGTCACACAGCCCAGGCCAGACATCACCAGGAAGGGGCTGACAGGCACCAGGGAGCACAGACACTGTCATCCAGCAGGGCAGAGTTTGTAGTCTGTTCTGAAGCCACCATGTGTTCTCGAGTTACATAGAACTGCAGGTAATCTTACCCCACAAAGCTCTGCTTCATCTTTGTGGACTTGACATGGAAAATCAGATCTTGTAGGTTCATGAAAAATGTACAGTAATCCAGTTCTATACAATTTTGATGTCTGGAGGGTGAGAAGATTTAAGGGCTTCCAGGGAGAGATGGGGTAGATAGATTCTAGCAGGATGGACGACATGTATATATCTACCCCATCTCTCCCTGGAAGCCCTGCATTCTTCTCCTCCTCCAGACATCTGCATTGTATAGGCCTGGATTAATGTACGTTTTTCATGAACCTAAAGGATATGATTTTATATGTCAAGTCCACAAAGATTAAGCAGAGCTGCATTCGTCTTGCGGGGTAAGATTACCTGCAGTTCTATGTAACTCGAGAACACATGATGCCTTCAAAACAGACTACAAACTCCGCTCTGCTGGATGACAGTGTCGGTGCTCCCCGGTGCCTGTTATCCCCTTCCTTGATGATCCAGGCTGCACACTGGAGGCAGTCGCCAAGCATCCCGCCAGCAGCCGGGGACCGTGACTGAGTCATCACCAAGGGAGGGGAACTGATCCCGACGGCAAAGCCGGGGACACTTCCAGACCCGGGCGAGGCAAGCTGGCTCCTCACTGGCTTCTGTGCTCAGATGGGCAGAGGACGGCTGGGTGCTGCCGATGGCCGGAGCCCAGCGTGTGTGGGGCGCTGATCATGTATGGGTGGGGCGAGTGGCGGTACCCATGCCTCCTCACCGACATAAGGAGGTTGAGAGGTCCGCTGCTAAACCCCTCCAGTCCTGCTGCCCTCTGACTTGGAGGAATCAGCACACGGCGCAGCAGGCTGCATTACTGCAGTGTTCCTCTCCAGACTCGATGTGCCCGATATGGAAACAGAGCAGATCGATGCAGGCGGCATGTGGAGCTAATTTTGAACTAATTTATTGTGCACTTTACAAACTTAAAATACCTTTTGAAAAAAAAATGTCAAAGGAAAATATTGCATTTTATATGCATGGGAGCGCATTCCTGCTCTAGGCGAAGAACCTGCTGCTTTCAGAGGTGTCTACGTTTTTTTTTGTGTTATCTCGGTCTGGTGGGGGACCATTCCTGGGAACACATTCCTGCTGCAAACAAAGAACATGCTGCTGTCATATGTGTCTAAGTTTATTTTTGGTGTTGCCCCGGTCTGGTAGGGGTCCTTTTCTGGGAACAGATTCTTGCTGCAAACAAAGAACCTGCTGCTGTCAGAGGTGTCTAAGTTTATTTTTGGTGTTGCCCCGGTCTAGCGGGTGCCCATTCCTGGGGACACATTCCTGCTGCAAACAAATAACCTGCTGCTATTTGTTCCTGCTGAGTTAGGCCGAGCTATGTGTAGGCCTTATACTCGACCGTTACCATGTACCTGCTGCTGCTGTCTCTCCTGATCCTGCTGAGTTATGTGTCGGCCTTATACTACAGCATTACTATTTACCTGCTGCTGCTGTCTGTCCTGATCCTGCTGAGTTAGGCCCAGCTATGTGTATGTCTTATACTACAGCGTTACCATTTACCTGCTGCTGCTGTCTGTCCGGATCCTGCTGAGTTTGATCGAGCTATATGTAGGCCTTATACTACAGTGTTAACAATTACCTGCTTTTGTCTGTCTTGATCCTGCTGAGTTTGGTCTAGCTATGTGTAGGCTTTATACTACAGCGTTAACAATTGGTGTTGGGCGCGATTATTCGAATAGCGAATATTAATCGCGAATATCGGCACTTCGAGAATTCACAAATATTTTGAAAATAGTGATATACACTGCCTGTCCAAAAAAATAAGTCGCCACCTGGATTTAACTAAGCAAATAGGTATGAGCCTCCTATTGGATATTTACTGCATGGGCGATTATCTTTCAGCTGGCAATGAGTTATTTAACCGAAACTGGTGCAATTAGTTGCTTCTCATTTCTTAAACAACCATGTCGAAAGACACATCTTGTGGTCGTGGAAAATATGTTAGTCTTTTTGAGAAGGGTCAAATCATTGGCATGCATCAAGCAGAGAAAACATCTAAGGAGATTGCAGAAACTACTAAAATTGGGTTAAGATCTGTCCAACGCATTATTAAAAACTGGAAGGATAGTGGGGACCCATTGTATTCGAGGAAGAAATGTGGCGGGAATTTTTTTTTTCCGCTGTGGCATTGTTTCGATAAGCTTCTGCAATGTCACAAGATTTATTTCCATCCAGTGTTGCATTCATTTTTCACCAAGATCTTGCATTGATGATGGTAGAGTCTGACTGTTGCGCAAAGCCTTCACCAGTACATCCCGAAGATTCTCAATGGGGTTAAGGTCTGGACTCTGTGGTGGCCAATCCATGTGTGAAAATGATGTCTCATGCTCCCTGAACCACTCTTTCACAATTTGAGCCTGATGAATCCTAGCATTGTCATCTTGGAATTTGCCCGTGCTATCAGGGAAGAAAAAATCCATTGATGGAATAACCTGGTCATTCAGTATGTTCAGGTAGTCAGCTGACCTCATTCTTGGAGCACATAATGTTGCTGAACCTAGACCTGACAAACTGCAGCAACCCCAGATCATAGCACTGCCCCCACAGGCTTGTACAGTAGGCACTAAGCATGATGGGTGCCTCACTTTTTTCTGCCTCTCTTCTTACCCTGATGTGCCTATCACTCTGGAACAGGGTAAATCTGGACTCATGAGACCACATGACCTTCTTCCATTGCTCCAGAGTCCAATCTTTATGCTACTTAGCAAATTAAGGCCTTTTTTTTCTAGTTTGCCTCACTGATTAGTGGTTTTCTTACGGCTGCACAGCTGTTCAGTCCCAATCCCTTGAGTTCCCTTCGCATTGTGCGTGTGGAAATGCTCCTACTTTCACTATTAAAAATAGCCCTGAGTTTTACTGTTGTTTTTCTTCCATTTGATTTCACCAAACATTTAAGTGATCGCCAATCCCGATCATTCAGGATTTTTTTCCCGCCACATTTCTTCCTCAAATACGATGGGTCCCCACTATCCTTCCAGTTTTTAATAATGCGTTGGACAGTTCTTAACCCAATTTTAGTAGTTTCTGCAATCTCCTTAGATGTTTTCTCTGCTTGATGCATGCCAACGATTTGACCCTTCTCAAACAGGCTAACATCTTTTCCACGACCACGAGATGTGTCTTTCGACATGGTTGTTTAAGAAATGAGAAGCAACTAATTGCACCAGTTGGGGTTAAATAACTTGTTGCCAGCTGAAAGATAATCTCACATGCAGTAATTATCCAATAGGAGGCTCATAACTATTTGCTTAGTTTAATCCAGGTGGCGACTTTTTTTTTGGCCAGGCAGTGTATATAATCACATCTTTTCACTTTGAAATATAAATTGTTGAATATATAATGTTCTTGAAGCCAGGTCTTCAGTTTGCGAGTTGGTCAATTTATTTCCGTGGTTGTGATCATGTAACTGCATAGACGTGAGGCACTTGCGTCTTTGAAGGGGAAATATTAGATTTAATGTTTCCGTTATAAGATCGGATTGTATTGCGATTGTATGTGTGTGGTGTCTGAGCAATCGGATATTGACCAGCAGAGCAGAGATGTACCTGTCTAGTGTCGGTACGGTATGGGGTATAAAGCTGGTTCGCCCCCAGTGGTGCACCCTGGGTAACTCTAAATGAACCAGCAAATACTGGCGGTCAGACAAAGAAAGCTTCTCCTGAGTCCTGACCAATAGGAAACAAGCTATAATCTATAGACTGTGTGTGTGTGTGTGCGTGCGCGTGGTATACAGTGTGCGGCAAGAAAATGGATGTGCAATGTGCATGTGAGAAATATTTCTCTGCTGTCCATACATACATGCTACAGACATAGTGCTGTGATGTCATAACAATACTTGTGCACCAATCACTGATAAAATGTGAAGTTGTATGTATTGCGAAAAAACATTTGCATCATTAGCGACGATTTTTGCGATCATGCATGTGAAATGTATTCAAATACACTCCTGTAATGTCAAATTACTTACAGTAATCAGGAGTTCTTCCTCACTGTCGAGAAAATTGCTGCCAATCATGTTTTCTAATCTCATCAAACTTTGGGTAGTTTGAAAACAGTTGCTAAACTAGGCCACGTCCATTTTGCACATGCGCAATACGCGAATATTACATTGCCGATGTTCGCAATGAAGAAAATAGTGAATGGAGATCGCGAATTCTCGTATTCGCGAAAATATTACGAATAATCGCTATAATAATCATGAGCCCCTGCCGCTCATCACTAGTTATAAACTAAATGCCGCAAGCGTGGCACGTGTTACATTCTGAAGTGTGTCTCTTGTAGGAGCAAAATATCCGCTCTTTGCTTTTTCAGCAGATTGCATATTTGGCTTCTCTTGGCAGGCATGTTCATACCCCGCACATTATAGGAGCATACCTTAATCATAGCCATTTACATAGAAGGAGAGCGTTGATTAGGTGGTACATATAGCTGTGCATGCTCCTCCTCTTATTGGCTGCTTGAGGCACACAGAGGTAACTAGGAGCAGCACACTATACCGTATGTGCAGGGTCTGCTCTCCTGAACATAGATGCCCAATGGCATAGGTAGGTTTAGAGTAGGATTATCATCCCCTGCCTGACAGAATTACTGTAGTTTAAGCCAGAAAGTGGCGTAAATTATAGCAGAAATCTATACCAGCGCATAGGTTGTTGCCACAATTGGTCAGGGCATCTGATGTGTTAAAAGTTAGTACAATAGTAACTGGGTGCCTGGTTTTTAAAAACTAAACATCCACAGTACATTTATGGTAAATGTTGGGAAGGCATTAAAAAAAATACTAAAGTAATTTATTTTTCAATCCTTGCAATGCACACAGACAAACATGACTTAAAGGCTATGTGCACCTTTGGGGGCAATTCTTTTATGATTGAATTTTACTCATTTTGGATTTAAAATCCATTTTACACTGGGTCTTTATTAAAAATATTCAGCAGCTTTGTCATAAAAGGTTAACCTCTGCCTAGCGACTAGAATCATACTTTCACTATCACTTTGTGTCAGTCATCTAACAATCCATATGTCTAAATTACTAATAGCTCAATAACACTTATTTGAGATATAATGAGTGTTTATAAGGTCAAAGATCAGAGATAAGGAGCTGACAGCTCAGCTGCCCTACGGGAAACAGTATCCATACTCACTTGCATTCTGATGTAGTGCTTCCACAAACCAGCAGTAAAATGCCTTCAGAAGAGTCCTCTCCATTATGTGCGTGAGCATCGGAGTCTTGATACATTTTACTGCCGGTCTGTTGGAGCACATGTATCACTGAGGGCAAGGACCTAAAACGTAACTTTTATTTATAATCACAATAAAATAAAATTACAACTTGCATAAAGCATCGTAATTTGTGCGTAGAAAGCTATCCCTAAACTTTCCCTCCACAGCTGGTCAGCCCAGAGATACACCTTAATGGTAGGTGTACTCTGTCTGCGTACCTAGGACTGAACTGTCCTTGAAAAGACCCTATTACAAGATGCAATTACAAGATGTATCCCAATTTCACAGGTTCCAACGCGTTTCACCCTCTTAATGCAACAGAGGGTTCATCAGGGGACAATAGCTGAATGGGTCAATATAGAAAAAGTGTGCGGCCTCTTAATGGACTATAGGGGCAAAACGCACAAAAATGAAACCAGTGGTACACACATGTACTCCTAAGATACAGAGTTTATGGCAAAACAACTCGGCAGAATTCTGTTGGAGCACAGCATTGGAATGGAGGTAAGAATAAAGATAAAAATGACGATACATATTTGGAGGGTGTTTCAGAGCTGACTGCCTTTAAATATAAAATTTTACTTTTATTAAATTAAAACACAACAAAAATTACAATAATTAAAAACTCATTCCTGTTCCGTACCTGGAAGCTGAATGACCTTTGGTGGTTGTGCAAAACCTGATCCCCCTCTGTGTTAAATTTTGAGTACCTAGGTGAGGTAACCTGATGTATAGTTAGGGCCCACATCCGCAATATGATTCATTTTGTTTATGTCCCGCCCATACTTAAAAGTGGCTAAGGAACTTGGATGTCCTGTGTTGTTTGGACAAAAATAAAAGTTGTTTGGACTTTTAACTCTGAAATGTGTGAGTCTGTCATTGCTGACCCTACCACAAACATACAGGCCCATGACACAGAATATTGAGCTCATGGATTGGAAATATACCATAGGTAAAAACACTATGAACCTTAGCAAGTTTATTAAAGTAAGTGAGTGAAAATTTGACTAGCATTTTTTTTTTTCTATTTCTAATAGGATGAAAAAGCTCAATAAAGAAGATTGTTAAAAAAAACATTGTTGGAGTAAAAATTATATTCTATGGAAAGATCAGTATTTCAATCACAGTAAAAATAACTGCAGTTGTAGAAGGCTGTAGAATACAGTAGGTGTATGTGAAAAGGAAAATACTTTTTCAGATATCAGAAAAGGAAAAAGATCAGTTATAATATCTGAAGATGTGACACAGATACTTGAAGGCAAGTAAGTGATTACCTGCTGGGAACAACGGCCCAAAAATGAAGTCTAGATCCAAGGCATTGCGGAAAGCAGAGGAAATATCATCACCACAAGATAGTTTCCATCACAATGAACCCCTGGACATCTATTTTCTTGTTTCTGTGTGCTTGATTTATGAATGGACAAAACCATGACTTTTTAGCTGCATACAATTGTGCATTTCCTTGTTGCCATAGGGCAGATTTACTCCATCTCCATACAACCTATGCCATAAATCCTTCTATCTCATTTTTTTAATGCTGAAAAACTAACCCGGAGTAAGGATTTTATGACAGCGTTATCATTAGTCTTTATGACACTGCTGATTTTCATCTTAGGATACAGTCATTTAAAGAAGATTTTTTGTTAATTAAATCATTTAATTCTACGATAATTGTATAATAAAGAATGCCCAGAATAAAGCAAATCTGTCACCATACTATGTTCTCCTATTTATGAAGACCGATCTGCTGCACTGTTACCTCGCATAGTGCAAAAATATTGGGGCAGACTTGCTAATCAAAATGCACTAGAATTTTGGCCCAAATTGAGCTAAAATCATGGCACATATGCAGTGCTCCACTCTTATTATTTTTTTTTTAGACATGAGAAAGAGTTAATTAAATTTTTTCTGCAGATTTTCCTTTTTAATAAAAATTTTTATGTGACACATCAAAGGCTAACAATAAAGAAAACCTTATCCTGATTCTGCAGTTCACACTTCAGTTATTTGATCAGTCATTTCTATCAGTTAGGCCTCTGCAATATACGGCCCTGGCCATGTGCACACCGGATTACGGATGCGGACCTATTCAAGTTGAATAGGTCTGGATATGTCTGTGACAGCTGCACGGATGGTGCCTGTGCATTGGGGATCTCAATTTGCGTCCCCAATGCACAGAACAGCCAGGCAATGGCCGTGTGCATGATGCCATGAGGCTGTGTGCATGTGAGCCAAAACCGGTAGTGAAGTCTACACAGAAATAAGGTATAATAGCATAGGCGTGCGCACGGGGTGTGCCGGGTGTGCCTGGGCACACCCTCATCAAGCCGACTGGGTTCTGTCAGGGCTGGGAAGTGCTATACTCACCTCTTCCTTCCTGGTCCTCAGCGCTCCACTGTGAAGGCTGCGCACAGTGTGAGGCCACTCTGTGACCTTACACTGTGCGCGCCCACACAGCAGACTGTACAAGGGGATTACCGAGTGGGGGCAGTGAGGATCGGCAGCATCCAGGGCAGGAACGGTAAATGTTTTTATTTATTTGGGGGCTGATGGAGGCGCTGGGGGCTGAAGAGTCTGCTGGAGGGCTGATATGAGGCACTGGGGGCTGAAAAGAGGCTGCTGACATGAGGCACTGGGGGCTGAAGAGAGGCTGCTGGGGGGCTGAAGAGGGGCACTGGGAGCTGAAGAGCGACATTGGGGGCTGATATGAGGCACTGGGAGGCTGAAGAGAGGCTGCTGGAGGACTGAAGAGACCCACTGGGGGTCTGAAGAGGGGCACTGGTGGCTGAATATGGGCACTGGGGGCTGGTATGAGGCACTGGGGGGCTGAAGAGAGGCTGCTGGGGGCTGATATGAGGCACTTGGGGCTGATATGAGGTACTGGAGGCCGAAGAGAAGCTGCTTGGGGGCTGATATGAGGCACTGGTGGCTGATATGAGGCCCTAGTGGCTGATATGAGGCACTGGGGGCTGAAAAATGGCACTGGGGGGGCTGAAGAGGGGCATTGGGGGCTGAAAAGAGGCACTGGGGGGCTGAAGAGGGGCACTGGGGGGGTGATATGAGGAACTGGGGGGGCTGAAGAGGGGCACTGGGGGGCTGAAGAGGAGCACTAGGGGCTGATATGAGGCACTTGGGGCTGATATGAAGCCCTGGGGCTCTTAGCTGAGGTCTGATTGGGGGTCATTCACATTGGGGTCTGATCTGAGGTCTTATTGGGGTCTTATTAACATTGGGGGTCTTATTGTGGCTGTCAGCTGAGGTCTGATTAACATTGGGGGTCTGATTCTTTTATTGAAGAATAAAACAAAGAAACAAGTTCAACATTATACATGAAAATTATACAGACACACACATATCCTGAAGGACATCAGTGTCACAGCCACTATCTCTGGCTGTGACCTTCCGTCATTGCTTGTTCGGCGCTCCTCGCTGAAGTTCTGTTCCTGTGTCATTTGTGGTTCTGTATGGGTTAACTCCCCTGTGTTCCTATTAGGAGTTAATCCTCTGTCTGCTCCATGGGTGTGGTCTCTCTGCTGCACCCATGGAACCTGTATATAAGGCTGAGGTTTCCTCAGTTCTGTGTCAGCTCTCCTGGTGTGTGTTGTCTGTCCTGCTCCTGGTTTGTACTCTCTCTCCCATGCTGCTGACCCATGGGATCCGTGTCTGTCTGCCTGTGCTCTGTGGGTTTCCCTTCTTGTTCATTTACGTCGTCTGTCTGTTATCTGTTCTGCCTGTTATGTTTTAGTTACTTTGTGTTCAGCAAGCCTTTGCAGCAGAGTGGCATGACAAGGCCATGCAGTTTACTACTGGTGGAGCAAGTCCTTCTCTGCTCATTGCCACTCCTGCTCCCTTGCGTGAACTCCTGCTTGTATTATTAGTTCCCCTGTTTTGTATTCATATGTCTGTGTTCAGCAAGCCTTTGCAGCAGAGTGGCATGACAAGGCCATGCAGTTTACTACTGGTGGAGCAAGTCCTTCTCTGCTCATTGCCACTCCTGCTCCCTTGCATGAACTCCTGCTTGTGTTATTATTTGCCCTGTTTTGTATTTACCTGTCTGTTATGTTTGCCTATGTGCCGTCGGTACCTTCTGGTACCTGTTGTCCATTCGTCCCTGCTGTCACTGTCTAGTTCACGCTCCAGAGTGGACCCTGGCAACTTCCTGCGGCAATGTCTAACCCTACCATCTAGGGCTCTAGTGAACACCAGGAGTTGCTTAGTCACGCCCCTCTGGAGTATTACTAGACAGTGGCACAGTGGGGGTTTTCTCCCACTGTGCTGACGGTACATAGAGCTCTTGTTTTCTCTGTGCTGCCTTTCATGTTTTTGTTTGTGCAATAAACTCTTATGTGTCTGTACCTGATTTCCGTTTATTGCTTGACGACGCGGTGGTCTTTCCTGAGACCTCCAACTCGTGACAATCAGGTATACAGTACATGTCATAATGGAACATATACAGAGAAGGGATAATCTGTTTGTACCGAATAACTCAGAGATCAATTTCCAATTCTGCACAATGGTAATCAAAGGGAACATGTCAAAATGAAAATGCAGTGTAATCTGCAGGCAGAATATTATAGAGCAGAAAGAGCTGAGCTGATTAATATATAGTTTTGTGGTAAAAGATTCAGATTAAAATATGTATTTTGTTAATTTAAATTATTGTTCATTCAGAGCTTTGAAGATAAGGAGGTGGTCCTATCAGTGACTGACAGCTCTTTAATTATGCACATTTATAGGGGTAAGGCTGTCAATCACTGATAGGACCGCCTCTTTGACTTCAAAGCTCAAAATGAGCAGGAATTTTAATGAATGAAATGGAAATTGTACTGATGTCATGGTAGGTAAGATAAGGGAGAGAAACAGAACACAACAAGGCAAACAAAACAACTGACTAGGCCCCAAATGCTAGGGAACAAAGGGGTCACCTCCTCGCAATCCCTAAAACACTTTACCTAAGCTGCTATGCCCATGTGCATATCTCAATGGTAGATATGCACATGCCCAGGTGTACCTAAGACTATAACACTCTGAACCAAACCCTCAGCTGTAGGGAAGAGGGAAAGAGACACCCAGCTCCTTCAACAACCGAAGGAGCTATCGTCACCCTAGAGGCCTAGTAAAAAAAGACACAGAAGGAAAAAGGGAAAAGGACTTATCTAGAGATGTGTTGGAGAAGACGATCCACCAAACTTCCAGAGCTCACACAAGGCAGAACTATAACCCGCAAAGGCTATAGGGAGAGGGAGGAATGAATAGCCTCACCAATTACCTAAAGAACAACACCTGGGAGGAGGTAGAATTCAGTTCAAACCCACAACAAAACAAACTGTCAGAACGAGTAACGTGCAGCAACTCTGACAGATCTCCTCAGAACACCCACAGGGCAGGGCGTGACAACTGAATCTTCCCCACAAAATAATAAATTAACCTTCTCAGCTTCACCTGCTTTATAACATGTTGCCGGCAAATTACGCAACATTTTCATAGTGACAGGTCCCTTTAAGTGCTATGAGGAGCGGAAAAAGAGTCCAAAGAGTGGTATAGGCTGGCAGGTGAAATGAGAGTTGCACCTTGGATCCCAGATATTAAGGAATGTCTTGGGATATTTTATATTCTTATAAATAACTCACTTTTATGGAACTATAGAGGTAACAAGGTTCTGGCAGTGAGACAATATATGGGAGCGTCTATCCATCCATCTCATTGCAATAACTTTTTAAGCCATAAATAGAGTGACACCCTTAATGCCATATCTTATCTAATCATTTGAAAAATTTGTTCCATAACTAATATGAATATTAAAGGGAAAAAGGGACATCCTAGTTGATTACCATTGCGGATAGGAAAGGGGGATAATAGAGTACCATTAACTATGACAGAGGCAGAGGCATTAGAATACATGGAGAAGACTGGACTAGTATAAGGGTCTGGGAGGTTACATTTGTGCATGATCTGTCAGAGAAAATCCCAATTGACTCTATCAAAAGCCTTCTCCATATCTGTGCTAAGAAGGTCTAGAGGACTTGCAGTGTCTTTGGAGTAAAAAATAATGTTAAGGATTCTAGACTTATTATCCCTACCCTTCCTTCCCTGCACAAAACCCACTTGGTTTCTATGTACCAACAAGGACAAGGATTGGGACTAGAGATTAACACATTTCTCAAAAATTTGATTTGGTCGGTTCGCCGAATTTTCCAAAAAGATTTGATTTGATCGGAATTATTTTCTGCTGAATCTTATTAGAAAACAGCTATTTCCTGGCTGCAGAGAGCCTGAATAGTGATGTAGAACACTGTGCCTTTCAAAAACACATGCATAGAGAGTCTGCTGTGGTAGTAAAACAATAATGTGAGTCAGTATGACACGCAGAATCACTGCACACTTCAAGGGACCAAAACTGACCAAATAACTCAAGTGTGAACTCAGCCTTACAGGTCAATGTTAGCATCAGGTATAAAGAACCGTGCAGAGGCCCAAGATCCTACTATAGCGTAAAAGAGCACACTCCTTTAACACTGTTGTCAGCTGATTCCACAAAGATTTCTACAGAACCTGTTCTATTAAATGCATATACATGTAGAGGACAGATTGGAGAGGTTGTCAGCAGTAAGTTTGTGTTGACATCACTGATTATTTTTCACTTCCTCTGATCCGTCAGAACAATAACCACCAAAAAACTGATCCTGTCTGTTGAGCATCTGCCTTCACTTGGTTAGCATTTGGTCAGTAATTTATCAGTATTGCTGAAACCAAAAAACAAAACAAACAAAAATAAAACAGGAGTGGAATCAAAACAGAGATGACACGTGAATGGAATATTTGCATGTCTTCTGTGTTGTGTACCCACTCCTGCTTTTAGATACCAATTCATAAGCCAATTCTAATGAAAAATAGGGACCATGTCATAAAGGCCTTACAGCTGCAATATAGATCGGATCTGTTGTGTGTCTAATTTTTTCTTCCTTCTGAAAGATCAGAAGAAAGATCAACTATATAGTGATTTCATCCAAGCAAAACAGGCAAAATAGTGTCCCAGTCAAGAAGTGGGAGGGTGGGAACAGCATGAGAAGTCCACAGAGTGGACCAGTGATAGAATGGTGAGGTGGCAGCAGCATGATGAGAACACAAAGTTTCCCAGTGACATAGTGGTGAGCTGGCAGCAGCATGAGGAGACCACAGAGTGTTGAGGTGGCAGCAGCATAAGGAGAACACAGAGTAGCCCAGTGACATAGTGGTGAGCTGGCAGCAGCATTAGAAGACCACAGAGTAGTGAGGTGACAGCAGAATGAAGAGACCACAGAGTGGCCCAGTGAAATAGCGGTGAGCTGGCAGCAGCATGAGAAGACCACAGAGTGGTGGGGTGGCACCAGCATGAGGAGACCACAGAGTGGACCAGTGAAAGAGTGTTGAGGTAGCAGCAGCATGAAGAGACCACAAAGTGGTGAGGTAAAAGCACCATGAGAAGACCACAGAGTGGCCCAATGACATAGTGGTGATCTGGCAGCAGCATGAGAACACCACAGAGTGGTGAGGTGGCAGCAGCATAAGGAGACCACACAGTGACCCAGTGACATAGTGGAGAGCTGGCAGCTGCATGATGAGACAACAGAGTGGTGAGGTGGCAGCAGCATTAAGGCAACCACAGAGTGGACCAGTGACAGAGTGGTGAGGTGGCAGCAGCATTAGGAGAACACAGAGTGGCCCAGTAACAAAGTGGTGAGCTATCAGCAGCATAAGGAGACCACACAGTGACCCAGTGACATAGTGGAGAGCTGGCAGCTGCATAATGAGACAACAGAGTGGTGAGGTGGCAGCAGCATTAAGGCGACCACAGAGTGGCCCAGTGACAGAGTGGTGAGGTGGCAGCAGCATTAGGAGAACACAGAGTGGCCCAGTGACATAGTGGTGAGCTGGCAGCAGCATGAGGAGACCACAAAGTGGTTAAGTGGCAGAAGAATGAGGAGATCACATAGTGACCCAGTGACATAGCAGTAAGCCGGCAGCAGCATAAGGAGACCACAGTGTGGTGAGATGGCAGCAGCATTAGGGACCACAGAGTGGCCCAGTGACAGAGTGCTGAGATGGCAGCAGCATTAGAGACCACAGAGTGTGTAGTGTACGGGGACTGTAATGCCCGTCACTACAAAGGTGTCACTTGGTGTGCTGTCGTCCCCCCTTATTTATGGGGAAGTTGGTATATGTCAGTTTTATAAAATGTCATGTAATGTAATGCTATGTATTTCCCTATTGCTGTGAAACTTGCATGTACAGGCCTGCTAGGGGTGTCATTCCAGCTTCTAGTCACTAGAGGGAGCTAGGGAGCCCTAGTATATATAAGGCCCAGTCAGGGAAGTGAAGAGGAGACTGAGTCTAGTGTCTGTAGTATACAGTTGGAGATTAGACAATGTCAGAAACCAGTCCAGGCCTGAAGCCTGCCTTCAGGAGAAGGTCCCCCTCCTGAATTCCCTTATGCAGAAACAGGAATACTGAAGTTAAAGAGCCTGAGGAAGCTGAGAGAGAGACAGAGGCAAAGATCAAAGGAAGCAAGAGGTACTCAAGAGAACAGAGGAGGTACTCTAGAAAGCTAAAACCAAGGATATAAAGCCAGAGCTAGGTTATTGGGCCTTGGAGAAGATTTGCTATATTCCAGGATCAGTCAGAGATCTAGTGCAAGCTCCTGTACTGCAAGTCCTGTGTTTAACACTCTGTAATCACCTTGCTCCATCTGTATTGCCTGCATCAACCGTATTGCAAAATCGACTGTATGCCAAGGAACTGCGATTCCATTATTGTCTCTATGAAACCTACTAAAGTTGGAGTTCTGCTTTAACCTCACGGTGTTCCTCATTTATTCCTGCTATCCGCAAACGGCGTGCCACCGTTTAATTGGCACTGGCGTCACGAACAATTTCTTACCATCACCTGCCTATGCAGAGAGTCAGCCGTCTCAGGTTAGTGTCATTGCACTACTACACCCAGAAACTCTATTACACACAACTTGAGTACGCTGCAAGTGGCCAAGTAACATAGTGGTGTGCTGGCAGCAACAGGAGGAGACAAATTTCTGTGCTGGCAGCAACAGGAGGAGACAAAGTGGTCAGCTGGCAGCAGCATGAGGAGACCACAGAGTGGCCCAGTGACATAGTGGTGAGTTGGCAGCAACACGAGGAGAACACAGAGTGGTAAGGAGGCAGCAGCATGAGGAGACCACAGAGTGGTGAGGTGGCAACATAATAAGGAGACCACAGAGTGGCCCAGTGACATAGTGGTGAGATGGCAGCAGCAGGAGGAGACTACAAAGTCGATAGGTGGCAGCAGAATGAGGAGACCACAGAGTAGTGAGGTGGCAGCAGCATGATAGACCACAGAGTGGTGAGGTGGCAGCAGCATGATGGACCACAGAGTGGCCCAATGACATAGTGGTAAGCTGGCAGCAGCACGAGGAGACCACAGAGTGGCCCAGTGACATAGTGATGAGCTGGTAGCATCATGAGTAGAGTTGAGCGGACACCTGGATGTTCGGCTTCGACGGGTTCGGCAGAACTTCACAAAAAAGTTTGAGTTCGGGACCCGAACTTTGGAGCACTAAAATGGCTGTAAAAAAATAATGCAAAGGGCTAGAGAGCTGCAAATGGCAGCAAAATGTGGTTAAGAGCATGGCAAGTGCTCTGCAAACCACTGTGAATAGGGAAATGACTTAAAATAACATAAAATACGTAAAAATAAAAAATAATAATCTCTATCTTGGAGAACGAGGCCCATATGAAGTAGGAGGTTGAGGAAGCGGTGGATGTGGCGGTGTAGGTGGAAGCGGCGGAGGTAGGGTTACACTGCTTTTTGGTTTTATTTTTATTTTGTTTAAATTAGGGTACACCCCAAAACATTGAGAAATATAACGTGTGATAACACCTTCCAGCCGTGCAAAACAAACAGACAATACACTGGCTGCAGGGCAGGCCAGCACCTCCAAGGCAAAAAGGGCAAGCTCAGGCCATATGCCCAATTTGGAGACCCAAAAGTTGAAGGGGGCAGAGCCATCAGTCAGTACGTGTAGGCGTGTGCACACATACTGCTCCACCATGTTGAACGTCCCGTGATGTCCACGATCCAATTGGATATCTGCTCTATCAACTTTTGATGTTCTTTTCTGCGCCTACCATGTTGATCACGGTTAGCGGCAAATCAGGGTTCCACGCCGGAGAGGGAGCGTGAGAAAGGGATACCACATCCAACGGAGGTCAATATATGAAATTAAATGTGTTTGAGCTGAAATGTGGGAAAAGTTATCAAAGTGGAAGGATCGAATGAAAGGAGGGGACGCGCGGCAATTGCCCACTACCGACTCGGGGAAGTAGTGATGATAAATAACGATATGGGACTCTTAAAGGGCTTCTGTCACCCCACTAAACTGTTTTTTTTTTTTTTTTTGTGTACTTATAATCCCTATACTGCGATTTATCCATACATAAGGTGATTAATCATTTTGGTTCAGTAGATTCTGCTAAAAACGTACTTTTTTAATATGTAAATTACCTGTCTACCAGCAAGTAGGGCGGCTACTTGCTGGTAGCAGCCGCATCCTCCTATCAAAATGACGCCCCCTCCACATGTTGATTGACAGGGCCAGCGAACGGGATCTTTCTCTGCTGGCCCTGTTTGCATTCAAAATCTGGCGCCTGCACCGTACCTGTCTTCAGTCGGCGCAGGCGCATTGAGGATGGAGCGGCCGAGCGAGCGTCCTCCTCTCAGTGCGCCTGTGTCGACTGAAGACAGGTACGGCGCAGGCGCCAGATTTTGAATGCAAACAGGGCCAGCAGAGAAAGATCCCGTTCGCTGGCCCTGTCAATCAACATGCGGAGGGGGCGTCATTATGATAGGAGGATGCGGCTGCTACCAGCAAGTAGCCGCCCTACTTGCTAGTTGACAGGTAATTTACATATTATAAAAGTACGTTTTTAGCAGAATCTACTGAACCATAATGATTAATCACATTATGTATGGATAAATCGCAGTATAGGGATTATAAGTACACAAAAAAAAAAAATGTTTACTGGGGTGACAGAAGCCCTTTAAGATGCCCTGTTATTGGAATGATTAATACAAAATTATAGGGAATGTCACTGGGGTATTTTGGATTTGGAAACGTTAGACATGAGAGGCCCTGCTGCTGCTTTGTTAATTCTAGATAACTTCTGCCTGATCGCACGTCGCCGTGACGTCCACGATCCAATTGGATATCCTCTCTATCAACTTTCGATGTTATTTTCTGAGCCTACCATGTTGATCATGGTTAGCGGCGAATCAGGGATCCAAGCCGGAGAGGGAGCATGAGAAAGGGAGACCACATCCAAGAGAGGTCAATGTCTGCAATGTGATCGAGCGGAAATGGGGGACAAGTTATTACAGCAAAAGGATTGATTAAAGGGCCAATTAAAGACGAATTTTAGAAATTTAAGTCCCTGTCACCTATGCAGAGCAGGGGTTTTTCATTGCCAGAAATGGGTTAATGTCACCCACCAATGGAAGAGATGATTTTTAAAAATTTCGGTCCCTGTCTCCTATGCAGAGCAGGGGTTTATTAACGGCAAAAATTGTAAAATGTCACCCAAGAATGTAACAGAAAAATTAGTGAAAGTTATTAACCTGTCTACTAGGTGGAGCAGGGGTATATCACAGCCAAAAATTGGTGAATGTCAACTGTGACAGATCCATCTGTATAGACCTATATTGCTGGTTCGTCTGTTTGCCTTAATTTCGCTGGATTTCCTGCCCGTATGCCCCTGTTCGTGTGTTTCCCCAAATACTGAACGGACGGCCACCCAGGAGAAGAGTGTGCTGCTAGTTAACCCAAATGGCCTCATTGTTCACAAAGGATCACCACATTTTGGGATGTTAAATGTCTGTGTATTGAAAAGGGTTGTGACATTGTATGTTTAAATGGTGATGTCTGTTCTGTTGGCCCCACATGTGTATTGTGGTTACCCTCTGTCTTGAGAGATAATGGTATTACTCCTCGGGTCTCCAGGGCAGAGAGGAGGAGACCATGATGCATTGTGGGGGATGTATTGTCTCTGTAGTGCTGCATGTCTGTCCTGTGTCAGTCTCCATTCTGGTCCCCTAGGGGCGTGTCCACCAGATGGAGACCTGCATAAATACGGGTGGGTAGCCCTCAATAAAATTGATTCCTGTTTGACTTTCAAGACGGAGCTTGGTCTCGTTTGTGGAGGGATTTATTATTGGGACAGCGCTATCGTATATTGCTAGCTGTGGAAGGAGTTCGACTGAATTGCTGATCGGGAGTTGCCACTTCGTATGCTCCATTCGGGAGTTTGACGATCGGCTGGATTAAAAACTGCATTTCTGGAGAAAGGGGCTTATTCACTAAACGGCGGCTTCATCTACCTGGCGGTGAGTGTCGTAACATCAACCAACTATGAAACAGACAAATTAGTGAAATTTGTTTACCTGTCTACTAGGTAGAGCAGGGGTATATCACAGCCAAAAATTGGTGAATTTCACCCGAAAATGTAAGAGACAAATTAGTGAAATGACATAAAATAAAATACGTACAAATTTTAAAACAATTATCTTGATGTATGAGGTGGAGGTCCATATGGAGTAGGAAGTTGAGGAGGCGGTGGATGTAGCAGTGTAGGTGGAAGCGGCGGCGGAGCATGTAATCGCTCACGTGTGCCAGGCTGCCCAGAGGCAACGAAAAGCTGTCCTCTGCGGGAGGTGTATCGTCTGTGTCCTCTGTATCCTGCAGTCACGCACCAGTGATGGCCATGAGCTGGTCTGGGTGCCACCCTGCTGTGAACACAGTTCCTCCTCCTCCATCTCCTCCTCATCCTTCACCTCCTCATCCTCCAGAACTGTGCCCTGGCTGGACAATTGTGTACCTGGCGTTT
The DNA here is from genome assembly GCF_905171765.1 of Bufo bufo. Lineage (NCBI taxonomy): Eukaryota > Metazoa > Chordata > Amphibia > Anura > Bufonidae > Bufo > Bufo bufo. The sequence continues at coordinate 751,679,658 of NC_053390.1, read as the reverse complement.
GTGGGTGCAGGAATCCACCCTCAGAGCCACTTGTGAATGACTGGCCGGAAACCCTATGAAATGATCCCTCTTCCTCCTCCTCCTCCTGTGCCACATCCTCTTCCATCATCTCCAGAATTGTTTTTTTACGGAGCAATAGAAGTGGGATAGTAACGCTGAGAACGGCGTTATCCTCACTGGCCATGTTGGTGGAGTATTCGAAACCGCAACAAGGAACACAGATCTCGAATGGAGGCCCAGTCATTGGTGGTGAAGTGGTGCTGTTCCGCCGAGCGACTTACCCATGCGTGCTACAGCTGAAACTCCACTATCGCCTGCTGCAGCATGTGCAAGGTAAGGTTCTACCTTGTGGGCATGTCGCATATGTGGCGGTGAGCGGGAAGGCCGAAGTTACGCTGCACCGCTGACAGGCGAGAAGCAGCAGGGTGAGAACGCTAAAAGAGCGCACAGACGGCCCGCACTTTCTGCATCAGCTCTGACATATCGGGATAATTTTTAAGGAACCTCTGCACCACCAAATTCAGCACATGCGCCAGTTAAGGGAAGTGCGTCAAACCGGCTAGTCCCAGAGCACAACACCAGGCCAGGCTTGAGTCTCACTGGCACCAACCACTCATTGGTCTGTTGTTCAAGGCCCGTCCAGAGCTCCTTCGCGGGGTGGGGTTTGTCCCTCAAACAGATAAGTTTTAAAACTGCCTGATGTTATTTACCCCTGGTTGTGCTGAAGTTGGTGGTGAAGGTGTTACGCTGACCAGATGAGGAGGCGGTAGAGGATGAGGAAGCGGAGTAGGAGGAGGAAGCAACAGGAGGCAAAGAGAAGCGCCCTGCAATCCTTGTGGTGGAAAAACGTGCGCCAAACTGCTATCCGCCTCTGGCCCAACTGCCACTGCATTTACCCAGTGTGCTGTTAGGGAGATATAACGGCCCTGACCGTGCTTACTGGTCCACCTATCCGTAGTTAGGTGGACCTTGCCATAGATGGCGTTGGGCAGCGCACACCTGATTTTGTCCCCCACTTGGTTGTGCAGGGAAGGGATGGCTCGCCTGGAAAAGTAGTGGCGGCTGGGCATGACGTACTGTGGGACAGCCACCACCATAAGGCTTTAAAAACTCTCTGTCTCCACCAGACGGAATGACAGCATTTCAAAGGCAAGTAATTTTGAAATGCAGGCATTTAGGGCCAGGGATCACGGGAGGGTAGGGGAGTACTTCCTCTTCGGCTCCAGTGTTTGGGAGATGGAGAGCTGACCGCTTCTGTGGGACATTGTGGAGATGCTTGGTGACCCAGGTGGTGGTGTTGCTGGCAGATCCTCTGTTTGCGGGGTGGCAGGTGCCACTGTCACTCCAGAGGTGGATGAAGAGGCCAAGACTGCAGCAGAAGAAGAAGCAGGAGGAGTCAGAGACCTTTCTTTGTTTTTGAGGTGTCTACTCGTGCTTTGCACTTAGATGCCTGGTCATGCAGGTTGTGCTCAGGGTTAGAACGTTTATGCCTCACTTCAGGCTCTGATTGCACAGCGTGCAAACCACTCAGGTCTTGCCGTCAGCACATTGTCTGAAGAGCTGCCACGCCAGGGAACTCCTTGGAGCTGGCTTTGGTGTGCTCGGTCCCTTGCTGCATTGGGCAGTAGCAGGTGTACTGTCTAGGGGACGGCTGCTCCGCTTTTGCACCCTGCTTCCTCTTCTGCTGTGTTGTTGGCTTTGTGCGACCACCTCCTTTTCCTCCGAACTACACAGGTCACTCGCATGACCTTGATTCCATGTGGGGTCGAGGATCTCATCGTCCTCCACATCATCTTCCACCCAGTCTTCACCCCTGTCCTCCTTGTCAGTCTGCACACTTTCGAAAGCCCCAGCAGTTGGCACCAATGTTTCGTCATCATCCGAGACGTGCTGCGATGGTCCTCCCATGTACACATCTTGAAACATAAGTGGTTGGCCATCGGTGCACTCAATCTATTCCACTTCTGGGGCAGGGCTAGGTGGATGGCCCTGGGAAACCCTGATAACAAAGTCATCAAAATGCAACTTGGGGCTCAGATTGCTTGGCTGATTTGCAAGGGGGTGAGGTGAAAGACTGATGGACATCGGCTGCAGGTGGCAACTCTGATCTTTCAGCAGGAGACTGGGTGGGAGACAATGTGAAGGAACTGGAGGCACTGTCAGCAACCCAATCGACTATCGCCTGTACTTGTTCTGGCCTCACCATACGTAGAGCCGCATTAGGCCTGACCAAATACCGCTGCAGGTTCTGTCGCCTACTGGCACCTGAGGAAGGTGTTTTAATTGTGCGTGTAGCTGGCACAGATCGACCATGTCCTCTCCCTGCAACAGGAGCTCCACCAGCAGCACCACGACCGGGGACACATCCCTTATTTGACGCTCTCCTCATATTTCTCAAATTTAGTATTTTGCCCAAAATGGGTGTTTTTTTAATAACAGAATAGAACACCAGTATCTAACACGTGTATCTCACACTGACAGATGCAACAAAGGCTGCAAATTTAGTATTTTGCCCAAAATGTTTTTTTTTTTTGAATAACAGAATAGAACAGCAGTATCTAACGCGTGTATCTCACACTGACAGAAGTAGCAAAGACTGCAAAATTATGTTTTTTGCCCTAAATGGGTGTTTTTTTAATAACAGAATAGAACACCAGTTTCTAACGCGTGTATCTCACACTAACAGATGCAGCAAAGGCTGCAAATTTAGTTTTTTTTGCCCAAAATAAGTGTTTCTTTAATAACAGAATAAAATACCAGTATCTAACATGTGTATCTCACACTCACAAATGCAGCAAAGGCTGCAAATTAAGTATTTTGCACAAAATGAGTATTTTTTTTATTTCAGAATAGAACACCAGTATCTAACGCGTGTATCTCACACTGACAGATGCAGCATAGGCTGCAAATTTAGTATTTTGCCCAAAATGGATCTTTTTTTAATAACAGAACAGAACACCAGTATCTAACGCGTGTGTCTCACACTGACAGATGCAGCAAAGGCTGCAAATTTAGTATTTTGCCCAAAATGGGTGTTTTTTTAATAACAGAATAGAACACCAGTATCTCTTTTATTTTTATTTTTTATTATATTTTATTTGTATTCCTTTCGTAATACAAAATTAAAATTAGGTTTGACAATACAAAATCTGAGTTCGACAATACACAATCTGCTAAGACATTCAATGTAACAGGTTGTATACCATAATAAACACAAACAATACTAAATAATCTGTCTTATCTTGGGGGTTCCACGACTCCCCATTGGACTCCACAGTACATTTAACTCAGACCACGTATTGTCTAAGTTAACTTACCCCCACCTTAAACAAACCCCCCCATTCTGGTTATCTCGGTAGGCACCATAGATGATCCCCCAAAGGCGTATGCGTTATCTTCATCTCTCTCTCCTCCCTAACCCCCCCCACCCGGATAATGGCACTGCTCGACAGCAACTAGTAGTCATCTACTACTTATTGCATATTCCTCAAACTTCACGATATTTACTAATACATTTTTCCACTCCATAATATTGGGCGCTCTATTAGAACCCCATTCTCTCGCCACCATAAGGCCTCTTGTCCAGACCCTTTTTTCCTTAACTGATGGTGGAATACAGCCCAACACAGCCACCTCCAGTTCAAGTGGAAGGGATACCAATGACTCTACACTTAAAGCACGAAGAACCTCTCTCCAATAAGATTGCACGTTTGAGCAACTCCATATCATATGCACATAGTCGGCAGCCTCTTCTTTACATTTCCAACAGTTTGATTTTCGTTCTTTATAAATCTTACTTAACAATAATGGGGTCATGTATATTCTATGAATAATATTCAAATAAATAATCCTAAAGTTACTAGAAATCGTTGCCCTTTTTATATTTTTATATATATTGCCCCATTCTTATGTGTTTGATTCTATATCCTTCGCCCATTTTTCCTTACTTTTAAACTTTACTATTTTTCCCAGCTCCTTCCTTATTATCCTGTACACTTGAGAAATAGACACTCTAGTTGTCGTATATTGATAACAAAAGTCTATAAACTCATATTTTGCTGTAATAAAATATTCCTTATTTTGTGTAGCTTTAAATGCGTGTTTTAATTGGTGATACCGAAACCGACTCATTGAATCCAAAGGACATAACTCTATGGTGCTCTTATTTCCCCATTTGTAACTAACTGTGATACGTAAATAATACCATACTTTTCCCAAAACTTATATTCCGCAATTAGTTGAAATTCTCTAATATTACTATTACACCACAGAGGTGAGAAGTAGGAAGTGTTCAAAATTCCTAGTATTCTTTACATTTTTCCCCAGGGCAAGTCGACCATTCGACATATTGGACACTTTTTACCTTTCTTTTTAATAAATCCCGTCTCTAATATACTAAGTATGTTATATTTTGGGCCAATAAAACCCTTTTCTAGATATTGATTTATAGTATTTTCTTCGGATTTTAACCACTGGACTTGAGAGGCCAAATAGTATTCCGGAAAGAAGGGAACCGTTAGTCCTCCATCCTCTTCCGCTAACCAAAGATATTTCTGTTTTAGTTTCACCCTTTTTCTTCCCCAGATTAAGTTGTTCAGCAGCCGTTACAGATGGTTGAAGAAATAATCCTCTATCCAAACTGGACATGCTGCTTATAATGCAATTCTGTCCGCCTGACGTATAGATAACTTCTGCCAAACACTTATTTTACTTTTACATTTAGTCAACAAAGGAGAAACATTTAAATTAGTAAAATCATGGATGTTTGCACTTAACTTTACACCCAGATATTCAAAAGATTCCATAGGTTTCAATACCCTAATTTCTAGAGGGTTCGGTGGAGTTGCCTGATCGAGCGGTAGTAATACTGATTTGGCCCAATTGATTTTATATCCTGAGATATCACTAAACTTATTTATTAGTTCCATAAGTTAAGGCAACTGTAATGTTGAATTTTCCAAAAAAATTAAGATGTCATCTGCATGCATACTTATTTTGTCAGATGTCCCCTTCATGCCAAAACCTTTAATTCTTTCATCTGATCTAATTTTAGCTGCCAGCAGTTCTATAAATAATGCAAACAGCAAAGGGGAAAGAGGACATCCTTGTCTTGTTCCTCTATGCAACTCTATTTTCTCAGACCATACCCCATTTATGTTAATTCTAGCTTTGGGGTGATTATATAAAATTTGGACCCACTTAATAAAATATTGGCCCAAATTCATCCTATACATTATTTTCCAGAGGTATTCCCACTCCACCCCGTCAAACGCTTTCTCGGCGTCTAATGACAGGATGGAGCGGGAGCCTCCCCCCTCCCCTGCTCGCACATTCAAAAAAGCTCTACGTATACTAGATTGTACTAGTCTCTTGGGTATAAACCCAGTCTGATCTGGGTGAATTAACCTGTCGGGAGTCCGTCAGTCCCTGGGTAAAAATTTCCCCGAATAGCCTTTACAGCCTCAAATACTTCCTTTAAATCTATAGGTCGGTTTAGTATTTTACATTCCTCCTCTGTTCATTTAGGAAGATTAATGCTCTCTAAGAACATTTCAGCGTCTCCATCCTGCTGATTTTTATTGTTTGTATATAAGGTTGTATAATACTTAACAAATTCCTGCTCAATCTCCTCCAGACATGCAGTAACCACCCCATTGTCCAATCTAATATTTTTTATTCTATTTATACTTTTTTGGTTTTTGATCAAGGATGATAAAATATTTCCTGGTTTCCCTGCTTGGGAAAAGTGTTTAGCTCCTTTAAAGAAGACCCTGTGTTGTGCTTTTTCTAATAAGTAGTATTTATACTCCAGCCTTGCTTCTTCAAACTGTGATTGTACAGCGGAGTTCGTATTATTAACCATCTCTCCCTGTAAGGACCGATCCCTTCTATCTAGGGCTAGTTCTTTTGCCGCATTTTCATTTTTTTTTTCTATTAATTTTGGCTATATATGTTCCACGCAAAAACGCTTTAAAAGAGTCCCATACAAACTGTATAGGTGCGGACAGAGCATTTATTAGCCAAAATTCTTGGATCCTCTTTGTTGTACTTTCCTGATCCTTAACCAGCTTAAACCAATGGAGATTTAGTCTAAAACTTCTTGTTTTCTTCTTATCGTACCCCATTTTCGTTGTTTCATACTTCATTTTTATTACCAAATCCAAAAAATCTGTGGTAGCAAGCGCAAGGTCTATTCTAGACATAACTGTATTTGCCCGGCTGAAACAAGAGAATATTCTTTTATCTCCATACAGATATCGCCAAATGTCTGTCAATGCCATTTCCCGGCAGACTCTTCTTAGCAATGTTAGTTTATCTTTATTTACTTTATGCACATGATCCTTGGAAAATCTATCTTTCTCTAGGTTCATTACATCATTAAAGTCCCCGGTAACCAGGACCGAGCACCTTGCTCTAGAGCCAATAAAGTCTGCCAGGTATGACATGACACACATAGAGAAAGGTGGAGGAATATACACAAATAGAGATGTCCCGAACTATTCGCCGGCGAACAGTTCCTGGCGAACATTGCTTGTTCGCGTTCGCCCCCCTATATGCGATGTTAAGTCCGCCCCCTATACATCATCATTGAGCAAACTTTGACCCTGTACCTCACAGTCAGCAGACACATTCCAGCCAATCAGCATACCCTCCCTCCCAGACCCTCCCACCTCCTATCAAAAAGCATGGACAGAATCCATCTTAGATTCATTCTGAAGCTGCAGTGTCACAAATTTGACTAAGTTGTAATCGCAATGCGATTAGTACAGGTTATATTAATAGCATTGCGAATTCAACTTGGAGCTGGGTTCCTAATGGTTGTATTGCTAGAACATAACGAAGATTGAGAATATAGTGCTATATTCGTTATATTTGTCAATTCTAGCAATACAACCATTAGGAACTCAGATCTAAGTTGTAATCACAATGCGATTAATACAGGTTATAATAATCACATTGTGAATTCAACTTAGAGCTGGGTTCCTAATGGGTTGTATTGCTACAATATAACGAAGATTGAGAATATAGTGCTATATTCGTTATATTCATCAATTCTAGCAATACAACCATTAGGAACTCAGATCTGAGTTTTAATCGCAATGCGATTAATACAGGTTATATTAATCACATTGCGAATTCAACTTAGAGCTGGGTTTCTAATGGTTGTATTGCTACAATATAACGAAGATTGAGAATATAGTGCTATATTCGTCAATTCTAGCAATACAACCATTAGGAACTCAGATCTAAGTTGTAATCGCAATGCGATTAATACAGGTTATATTAATCGCATTGCGAATTCAACTTTAAGCTGGGTTCCTAATGGGTTGTATTGCTACAATATAACGAAGATTGAGAATATAGTGCTATATTAGTTATATTCATCAATTCTAGCAATACAACCATTAGGAACTCAGATCTAAGTTGTAATCGCAATGCGAATTCAACTTAGAGCTGGGTTCCTAATGGTTGTATTGCTACTAGAATATAACGAAGATTGAGAATATAGTGCTATATTCGTTATATTCATCAATTCTAGCAATACAACCATTAGGAACTTAGCTCTAAGTTGAATTTGCAATGTGATTAATGCTGGTTATATTAATCGCATTGTGAATTCAACTTACCACACTCTGCGTCAACTACGTAATTTTCCATGGGAGTTTTGCCATGGATCCCCCTCCGGCATGCCACAGTCCAGGTGTTAGTCCCCTTGAAACAACTTTTCCATCACTATTGTGGCCAGAAAGAGTCCCTGTGGGTTTTAAAATTCACCTGTCTATTGAAGTCTATGGCTGTTCGCCCGGTTCGCCCATTCGCGAAAGTTCGCGTTCGCCGTTCGCGAACAGAAAAATTTATGTTCGCGACATCTCTATACACAAATGCCACTATGCAATCAGTGTCGTTCAACTGACAATGCAAAAAAAAACGAATCTACCTTCTCTATCAATTCTATGAGCAATTGGAATATAATCCACACTCCTGTGGATGCAAACACTGACACCCCGGGAGTAGGCTGAGAAGCAAGCATGGTAGTCATATTTTGCCCATTTCCTTTTCGCAATACTAATATTCTCATATGTAAGATGTGTTTCGAGGAGACATATAATTGTGGCAAGATGTCTTGTGACTAAATCAAATATGACAACCCGCTTCTCTCTCTCGGCCATTCCCCGTATATTCTAAGTAAATATCTTATTCATGTATCATTATGCTCAGCGGTACATCCACAAAGACTCAAAGTGGAGGAGGGAAGGGGAGGGGAGAGAGAGAGAGCACCCCCCCAGTGTCCACTAAAACCCCATCAATGGGTCCGTGGAAAATCGGAAAATGCACCGTTTTGCAGCCGCATCCGTGATCCGTGTTTCCTGTCCGTCAAAAAAATTGGACCTGTCCTATTTTTTTGATGGACAACGGTTCACGGACCCATTCAAGTCAACGGGTCCGTGAAAGAACACGGATGCACACAAGATTGGCATCCGCGTCCGTGATCCGTGGCCGTAGGTTACTTTCATACAGACGGATCCGAAGATCCGTCTGCATAAAAGCTTTTTCAGAGATGAGTTTTCACTCCGTGAAAACTCATATCCGACAGTATATTCTAACACAGAGGCGTTCACATAGTGATGGGGACGCTTCTAGTTAGAATATACTACGAACTGTCTACATGACTGCCCCCTGCTGCCTAGCCCCCTATAAGAGATCTGGGGCTGCCAGGCAGCAGGGGGCAGACCCCCCTCCCTCCCCAGTTTGAATATCATTGGTGGCCAATGTGCAGCCCCCCCGCCCCCCCATTGTAATATCATTGGTGGCCAGTGTGCGGCCCCCCCTCTATTGTATAAATATCATTGGTGGCCAGTGTGCGGACCCCCCCCATCATTGGTGGCAGCGGAGATTCCGATCGGAGTCCCAGTTTAATCGCTCTGGGGCTCCGATCGGTAACCATGGCAACCAGGACGCTACTGCAGGCCTGGTTGCCATGGTTACTTAGCAATATTACAATATCATACTTACCTGCTGGCTGCTGCGCTGTCTGTGTCCGGCCGGGAGCTCCTCCTACTGGTAAGTGACAGGTCTGTGCGGCGCATTGCTTAATGATCTGTCACTTACCAGTAGGAGGAGCTCCCGGCCGGACACAGACAGCGGAGCAGCCAGCAGGTAAGTATGATGCTTCTAATATTGTAATATTGCTAAGTAACCATGGTAACCAGGCCTGCAGTAGCGTCCTAGTTGCCATGGTTACTGATCAGAGCCCCAGAGCGATTAAACTGGGACTCCGATCGGAATCTCCGCTGCCACCAATGATACGGGCGAGGGGGGGAGAGGGGAGGCCGCACACTGGCCACCAATGAAATTACAATAGAGGGGGGAGGGGGGCCGACGGAGGCCGCACACTGGCCACCAATGATATTACAATAGAGGGGGGGGGCGCACACTGGCCACCAATGATATTACAATAGGGGGGGCGGGGGGGCTGCACACTGGCCACCAATGATATTCAAACTGGGGAGGGAGGGGGGTCTGCTCCCTACTGCCTGGCAGCCCCTGATCTCTTACAGGGGGCTATGATACGCACAATTAACCCCTTCAGGTGCGGCACCTGAATGGTTAATTGTGCTGATCACAGCCCCCTGTAAAAGATCGGGTGCTGCCAGGCAGCAGGGGGCAGTCATGTACACAGTTCGTAGTATATTCTAACTAGAAGCGTCCCCATCACTATGGGAACGCCTCTGTGTTAGAATATACTGTCGGATCTGAGTTTCACGATGTAACTCAAATCCGATGGTATATTCTAACATAGAGGCGTTCCCATGTTGATGGGGACGCTTCAAGTTAAAATATACCATCAGATTGGAGAAAACTCCGATCCTATGGTATATTAACTCCTGACTTTACATTGAAAGTCAATGGGGGACGGATCCGTTTGAAATTGCACCATATTGTGTCAAAGTCAAACGGATCCGTCCCCATTGACTTGCATTGTAATTCAGGACGGATCCGTTTGACTCCGCACGGCCAGGCGGACACCAAAACGACTTTTTTTTCATGTCCGTGGATCCTCAAAAAAATCAAGGAAGACCCACGGACGAAAAAACGGTCACGGATCACGGAAAAACGGAACCGGTTTTTGCGGACCGCAAAAAAAACGGTCGTGTGCATGAGGCCTAAGGCGTCATGCGCACGGCTGTTGCGCGGTTATTCCATGCATTGGGGACCGCAAGTTGCGGTCCCTAATGCACAATCAACATCTATGTGGCGGCCAGAACGGAACGAGACCCATGTAACTTGAATGGATCCGTGATCCGTCCGCACCGCAAAAAAAATAGAACATGTTCTATTTTTTTGCAGTGCAGATGCACGGACAGAAACATCACGGAAGCACTCCGTAGTGCTCCCGTGCCTCTGTTCTGCACCGCAGCTCCGGAAGGTGGACCCATTTAAGTGAATGGGTCCACATTCCTGATGCGCTTAGCACACGGCCGGTGTCCCTATATTGCGGATCTGCTGTTTGCGGGCTGCAATACGGCCATGGCCGGCAACGGCCGTGTGCACAAGGCCTAATGTTGATGACCTGTCCTGAGAACACTACACAACCTCTTTAAACCACTTCCAACTGTTCAACATTTGACAAGTGCAATTTGAAAAGGTTTCCTTTTCTTTCATAATTTGTAAGCATTGTGTAAATTTTAAAAACTAGCATAAACTGAATAATAAATGTGGACCAGCGTAAAAGGGACACTAAGCCTAAACATGCATGCATAACACAAAAGCATTTAATCCCTAGCCTGCAAGAGGCTCCCCAAACTGCTGCAATAAGAAGTTTAGGAGAGATATTACAGTTAATGTTTGGCTACAGAATGAGAAGAGACATACAGGCTAGTCTCCTTTTTAAAAAGAAAGAAACACTGAGTGTCTCATACCAGGCACCAGTTCTTTCTTGGTAACTACCCTTTAATAGAGCTAAGCAAAGTAAATTTGCTTGGCTGCCTGAAAGGCCTTAGTTTTAGTGTTGAGTGAATTGAGCTTCGCATCATCAATCTGAAGTCGATTTGGTCAAACATGTCCATTTTAATACTGTTTCAGTACAGAATTAAAATGTATTGGCCCCATGGAGCCAAACTTAAATTTACCAGAAATTGCTCGAGACTTCAGTGAATTTATTTGGTATTCATGTCTGCATCTTTAAAAAAAAATGTAAACATAGGAATAAGAAGTAGGGTTTGGTTCTGGCTGGTACCTCAGTACCAAACTCGACTTCTGATTCATAATTTAAAATGTTTTAAATGTGCAGAAATAAATACTGAATTAATTCACCGAAGTCTCACGCGACATCAGGTGAAACGAAGTTTGGCTCAACGGGGGCAATACATTCTAATGCTGTACGGAGACAGGTCTCAGACAGCATTAAAACTGAAGTGTGAACGAATTTACTTTTGATCTTTGATCAGAAGCTCGATTCGCTCAAGCCTACTTAGTTTGGTTGGCGCACTACTTTTTCTTATGGAAGACATTGAGTACGTATAAGCCAGTCAATGCTCCTTTGGGTTTCTCGTAAAAAATTTATGAAAATTAGCACACTTTACATTTGCTCGCATCAGACAGCCATAGGAAAGCTAATTTGAATTTATTTCAAAGAAACCCAGAGGGGCATTGTGTGGTCTACAATACTCCGCACACTTATTAGGGATACTAGGTTTGTGTTTCTAGGAAATATATATGCATTGTCTACGGAATATTCTTTCTAATTTCAGAGTAGCATACTAGGCTCTCTCAAACAAGAACTATGTAGGCAAAAGTTATCCACGCTAAACCCAGCCCCCTTCTCCAAAACACCCTGGCTTATGTGCACTACATGGCAGGGTGGAAAATAATGGGCAGTAAACATGGCTACAGCCTGAGAGATCAATGCATTGCTTTTCTATTATATTTTTATCGACAACAATTGTGATATCTAACAAAATGTGCAAATGACAATGATACATAAGATTATGCTACATTTTGTTGGCTGTTCTTTTTTGTGAGTGTTTTGGATTCTGGCTTTACTTTAGGATAAATAATTTTGTTGTCCAGTTCATGTTTTATCCTTTGAAAAGGCTTTATGCTCTTTAAAGAGTTGACCTGACAATAGTTCAGTAGAAACAAGGAATTTCCTTATGTAAACTTAAATAGGGAATTTTATCATGAGGGGAATGCAGCTTTTCTGTGTTGTCGAAATATATGCCAAAGCTATCAAACTGTCACACATCATTTGATAAATCTGGTGGTTCTTTAAACACTTTTGTTGAGAGTTGTCACATCAGTTTTCACATGCCACCCCTGTCATTTTTTTTTACTTTCTAGAAAGATTGCAGTTAATAAATGTGGAGTGCATCACATTAAGGCCTCTGTCACATGACCATAAGGGCTCCATGCCTGTGCTGCAGAGCGCAAATTGCAGTCCGCAATGCACGGGCACCGACCGTGGGGCAGCCCCATGCGGATCATAGACCCATTCACTTCAATGGGGTTCACAATCAGTCCGTTCTGCAAAAAGATAGAACAAGTTCTATCTTTTTTTGCGGAAAGGAAGCACGGAACTAACCATGCTTACTTTCCCACCGATGTTTCAAAAGTGCAGAGAGCAGCATAAAATCACAAAAGGTTGCAAATGTCAGTGTGACAACATTTTAGACTTTTTTCCACCCGAATATTGACACAAAGAGAATGTTAAATTTCCCTATGGTCTCTGCACTAAAAAGGCTAACCAAACTTAAGATTTAGGTCAGAAAAACATTGTTTTATTTTTGACCATTAAAATGCCCAGGGCTGCAGTATTTTTATTATCGAGTCATATACTTGTATGCTGTTCTGCGCTGACAACTCTTTTTACACACTGAGTGGTTTTATGTATACTTAAAAGAGATCATGGCACCCACAGCGGTAATGTCTGATTCTCTTAAATTACTGCGATATAAAGACACACACTCGGAAAAAATTTCTCATTTCTTAAATATCGAGGTAACGATACAGATATTTATACATTGTGATTGTTATGGGGAGTTTGTACGAATAAGAATGCCAATGCAAAATTAATACTTTAATAATTCAGAGAATAATTCAGAGAAACCATCAGCACTGACATATTAATATATTCATTTTCTTTGATGCTATGTACACATAACGTCTAGTTATAATTCTACCTGGGAGATATAACAAACACAGACAATCAATAGTCTGAAGGTCATTTTAACACAATCATTTACAGGAGTGCTCAAAAAATAGCAGTTCTACATAGCAAAAAATTTACTTGTAAGTCAAGTAGAGTAATAGAAAAAAAAAAAACACCCAACAATTAGGACATGCATGCTGCTCATTATGAGTAGTTGAATTATTAATTGAAAGAAGTGTTCTCAAATTAATAGCCATGATGAGTTGCATTGTTAAAGTCATTGATTCATTAGTGTCACGAACCAGCAGGTGTGAACACACTGTGCCACGTGTCCTACCTCCTCTAAGGGCGTTGTCTAAGTGAACCCCTGGATAGTCACAGTACCCCTGATAGTGGGGATAGACTTTCCCGAGGGGAACACCAGGTCACTACTAGAGATGGCCTTGCGGTTCACCCGGTGGTCGTTTCGCAGTGAACTTTGCTTGCTTGTGATTCGCCGAACATGCGAACATATGGCGATATTCGTATGCACCATATGTTCGCATGCTGCCAAACTTTGACCCATGACACATCCATCCGGTGGTACAGGACAGCCAATGGAAACGTTTCAGCATATGGACATACCCCCTACCTTATAAATAAACCCGATCTGGCAAACATTTTACATTCAGTCTTTTGCCAGTGTAGGGAGAGGTTGCTGTGTGGAGCAGGGACAGACTGTTAGGGACACCAAACGCTATCTAATACTGCCACAAAAGTCCTTTTAAGGACTGGTATAGGTGTGCTATGGATAGGTGTGACTTACTGAGGGGTGTAATATACTTATAATATACTTTCTAACATAGAAAGTATATTATAGTGCATTTGTATTGTGCAGCAGTTGTGTGCGGTTCTGCTGCGATACTGCAGCTACACAGAGTGACAAACGCTATTGGAACAAATCCTTTCTACTGGTGTGATATAACAGTTGCCCCCCCCAAAAATTGGTTAAAGCAGGGGTGTTATATACAAATAATATACTTTCTATATAGTGCATTTGCGTAGTGCAGCATTTGTTTTTGGTTTTGCTGCGTTACCGCAGCTACACAGAGTGACAAACGCTATTGGAACAAATTATTTTGACTGGTGTGATATACCAGTTGCCCCCCAAAAACTGATTGAAGCAGGGGTGTTATATACAAATAATATGCTTTCCATATAGTGCATTTGAGTAGTGCAGAAAAAGGTTTGCGGTTTTGCTGCGTTACTGCAGCTACACAGAGTGACAAACACTATTCGATCAAAGGCAGGGGTGTGATATAACTTCTTCCACAAATACTGTTCTTGTATACAGACTTTTGTCACAGGGTTATTTTGAAAATGACAGGCAGAGGAAGAGGCAGGACATTCCGCAGGGGTGGTAGGGGTCGGGCAGGTGCACCAGGGCGGAGCCTAAGTGTGAAGTTGCAGAAGGTGAATGTGATTACATCAAAGGACGCACCATACTTGGTTGAGTGGCTCACTCAACCTTCCGCTTCTGCCCCTCCTCATCCTCTCTATCTGCACCCTCTTCACTCTCTGCTGTGTGCACCCCCAAAGACACCACCACCACCATATCCCCCCAGCTCGAATCAGAGGAATTATTTTCCTATACATTCTAAGATCTTACCGATGCACAGCCATTCTTGGCATCAGATGAGGAAGAGGAGGTATCAACGGTCGCCACCCAGCAGTCTGATGACAGTACCCAGATCAGCCCAAGGAGGGTGGTCCCCGCTGTTGCTGCCTTCTCCGAAATCTCTAATGTCAGTGGTGGTGAAGGTGATGATGATGACCTGCCCATTAAGAGGAACAGGATGGGAGTTCAGAGGGAGAGATGGAGCAGCAGATAGGGAGGAGAAGGAGGAGAAGCAGGCAGAACTTACAGTGCACAGGAGGCAAAAATCTGACTGCTAATGTATCTGGAATTAGCCATCCACCATGCACCGTGACATCTGGCGCTCCCAGGATGCTGGCACATGGCTCCGCAGTGTGGGCTTTTTTTAACGTGTCTGCTGCTGACAATAGTGTTGCCATCTGCAGCCTGTGCTGTCAACACATAAGTCGCGGTAAGCCCAACACTCACCTAGAGACGACCGCATTAAGAAGGCACCTGGCCTCCCATCACAGAGCCCAGTGGGATCAACACCGTCAGAACCCACAAAGCCACACTCCTGGCGCTCCACGTCCTGCCTCTTCTCTTTCTCCTCTTTCTTCCCATTTGTACTCCACTCGACCTTCCACCTTACCGTGTTCGTGTTCATCCGGCAAAAGGCAGGCTTCCGTGGCCCAAATGTTCGAGCGTAAAAAGATGATGATGCCGGATAACCCTCTTACCCAACAGCTGACAGCTGATTTGTCGGAACTGCTAGCCCGCCATCTACTGCCATATAAATTGGTGGACTAGGAAGCCTTTAGAAAATTTGCAGCCATTGGCACACCGCAATGGAAGGTCCCCAGAAGGAAATATTTCTCCCAGAAGGGCATCCCGGAGCTATATGGCCAAGTTCAGCTGCAAGTGAATGTATCTCTGGCACACAGTGTCGGTGCCAAGACACATCTGGCCACAGACATGTGGTCTACAAACACGGGCAGGGAAGGTACATAACTTTTACTGCCCACTAGGTGAAACTTCTGACGACCTTCAAGCATGCAACCAGTGGCACCCGTGTGATTTGGTGTTACCGCCACGGATTGCATGCAGGCCTGCCTCTTCTTCTCCTCCTCCTACTCCATACTCTGTCTCCTCCTCGGCTGACTTCTCCTTTTCCACTGCTACCGGCTCTTCCGCTGCGCCCCCCAAGCTACTCAGAACCTATTTGACGTGCCAGGTAAGACATTGCCATGCTGTGCTGCGGCTGTTGTGCCTGGAAGCCAAGAGCCACACCGGTCCTCCACTCCTTTCAGCTTGGCGGTCACAGACCGATCAGTGGCTAACCCCACTCAATTTGACAGTTTGTAAAGAGGTGTGCGACAACTGTGCTAATCTGCAGAGCGTACTGAAACAGGGCAAAATGACAGACGTGCCGTGCATGGCATACGTCCTGAACTTAGTAGTGCAGCGATGCATTTCCAAATACCCAGGGGTCCAGAACGTCTTGCGGCAGGCCAGGAAAATCTCTGGCCATTTTAGAAGATTATACACGGCCATGTCTCACCTTGCTGACGTTTAGCGGTGACACCACCTGCCCATCAGACATCTGATTTGTGACTGCCCGATGTGATGGAACTCCACCTTGTATATGCTTGATAGGCTGCTCCAGAAGAAACGTTCAGGTAATGACTACCTGTACAAACTCTGCGGCAGGACAGGTTCTGGGGAGCTTGGTTTCTTTTCACCGCGCCAGTGGCTGGTCATGCGCGACGCATGCAGACTTCTGTGGCCATTTGATGAGATCACCAAACTGGTCAGTCGTAGCCAGGGTGCCATCAGTGACATCGTACCTTACACCTTCTTTCTGGAGTGTGCATTGTGTTGTGTCATTGATCAAGCCGTCGAGGAGCAGGAGCAGAAAGATGAGAAAGTCACAATGCTGTATGAATTCCCAGAGGGGGGCTACTCCATCTGAGACAAGTCAGCATGAGTCTAAAGAGGAGTCAGAGGAGGATGGACCTGGGGCGGAGGAGGAGCAAGAAGAGCATGCTTTAAACTTTTCTCGGATCCTTGGTGTTGTCCGTGGCTGGGGGGAGGAGACCAAGAACAACATTCTCCTGGACAATGAGCAGGAGCTAGGCCACTCCACCGCTTCCAGTTTAATGCAAATGGGGGCCTTCATGCTCCAGTGTTTGAAGAGGGACCCCCGTATAAAAAGCATAAAGGGCAAGGACCAGTACTGGGTGGCAACGTACTTAGACCCTCGGTACAAACACAAAATGGCAGACATGTTACCAGCATCACAGAGGGCTATCAGAATGCAGCACTTCCAGGTCTTGCTTCTAGAAATGCTGCATTCTGCTTTTGAGGGTGCTGGCAGAGGATTTTCCACTCACAGTTGCGGGTACCAATCCAACAGCGCATGCAAGAAGAGAGCGGTTTGAAGATGTGTTGGTCACTTCGGATATGAGATCATTCTTGTAGCCAACCCATCGACAGCCGCCCTCCGGATCCAGCCTAAGGGAACACCTAGACTGACAGGTGTCCGACTACATCGGGTTAACGGCCAATGTGGATGCTCTGATATGCTATGAACCCCTGGACTACTGGGTGTGCAGGCTTGACCTGTGGCCAGAGCTGGCACAATTTGTCATGGAACTCTTGGTTAGCCCCTCATCGAGTGTCCTGTCTGAAAGGATGTTCAGCGCAGCAGGGGGGATGCTGACCGAAAAGCGCACTCACCTAGCTCGCGACAGTGTGGACTTCCTCACATTTATAAAAATGAATGAGGCATGGATCTCAGAGGAATTCAACACATGTGACGAGTCGACCACGTTTAATTGAATTTCCTCATGACAGCACACAAATATCCACCACCACCCAGAACATATAATGGTCCCTGTTTTAGATAAATTCAGCGGCATAAAAGGCCTTTTCTGTCCGTTGAATGCCTATTGTTTTGGGCCTCGGAGGAATTATCATTAGGGTTTTTTTCAAGTGGGGTGATTTTGTTAGCAATATTTATTTATTTTTTAATTTTTAATTTTTTTTATTTTTTTTGGTGCCGTGACCCGGATTATTTTTTTGTTTTCAACTAATTTTTATTGAACAAATCAAAATAATACAAGAAAAGAATAGTGGAGGAATGACAAACCTCCACTACTCCACATAATTCAAAACAGAATACAGGTCTGTAAAGTACATAATGTAGAACATAGTGTAATTCCTGAGGTTAGTCAATAGGAAAATTACAATGGAAAATATAGGTACAGGACAACACTCTTATATTCAAAGTGCAACCGTAAAGCACACTAGATAAACATATCTAAGAATTTCATCAGAGAATCACATCTGAGGGACATAGCTGAGAATTCACATCTTAGACGGGTCTTATAGGGAAGGACAATTTCTTCTGTAAGCTTTGTGGACAGGAAGATATTAGGAGTAGGAGGGATATTTAGGCGTAACAACCATGCAGAAGTATGAATTATGGAAGACCTATCTTCACAAGGTGATTTGTCTAATATCACCTAAAGGAGATCCATTGACTCCAGATCTTCCGAAATTTGTGGGGAGATCTCATTTCCCCTGAGGATAACTCCTCTAGGCGGTAGATCTGGTTGATTTTCTGGAACCATTGTTCCGTAGTAGGGATGTCTGCGGAAGACCAAAGTAATGGGACTAATAATTTGGCAGCATTCACTAGATGTTTAAAAAGTGCCAGATTAGGTGGGGGGGGAATCTTTAGGGTAAAGATTTAGGAGGGCAATTTCTGGTGCTAGAGTAATATTAGATCTACAGATCTCATTACATGTTTGAAAAATCTTTGCCCACCAACTTAGTAAAATCGGGCACGTCCACCATATGTGGAGGAAAGTACCTCTCTGCTTTGAACATCTCCAACATATGTCAGACGCCGAAACTGAGTAGAAACATGTCTTGTCAGGGGTTTTATACCACCGAGTGATAATTTTATAGTTATTCTCTTGAATCTTGACACATCTCGAGGTCTTATGTGAAGAGTTATATATGCTGAGAGTGTCTTCCGGGGAAAAACATTTATCTAGGTCTCTTTCCCACAATCTGATGAAAGCTGGAGTTAGGGCGGCGGGGGGAGTCCTCAACCTGTTATACCACTGTGAGATCAATTTATGTGGGGTAGAATATTGAGAAATAATGTGCTCAAACCATGTTATAGGGCGTAGCAAATTGTGCAATTGGGCGTTTTGAGACATGTAAGCCCGCAAAAAGTGAATCCCATTAAAGCTTGAGCAATGTATTTTCAAAAGATCACTTAATGCTTTTGTAGAAATCAGTTGGTCATTGTTATAGAGATCTATCAATCTCAATTTAGACTGACTAATCTCTGTAGATAGGCTGCTTTGTAGGGCTTGGGGAGCCAAGTGAATTATGTCATTAATTCTGAGAGTGGGAAATGGGAGTGGGGAGCTTAGGGGCGAGCTTTGCAAGGTGTTCCATGCATGTAGGGTATCTTTCATAACAGGGGTAATATTTGAATGTAAAGGTAATGGAGACATACGTCCTAACAGAGCTGCTCTAAAAGGAAGCCCAAGTAAAGATTCCTCCATCGGGATCCTGGATATCTGTTTGGGGGCAATCATCCAGTCCACCACTCTAGTGAGTAATACAGCTTTGCCATACAATTCGGGATCTGGTAATGATATACCTCCTCTCTCTCTTGGATATGACAGAGATTTATATGACGTTCTGCTCTTTTTTTGTTCCATATGAAGGATCTGAACATGGACCTAAGTTTAGAGTAGTACGTGGAAGGAACAGGGATTGGTAAGGTCTGTTGGAGGTAAGTAAGTTTAGGAATAATGCGAGAAAGCAGGATGTTTTTCCTCCCAAACCATGAGAGAGTAGGGACATCCAGGGAAATTAAATCCTCAGCTATTTTATTTTGGAGAGGAATGTAATTTAAGTTAAAGAGTTGGTTTGGGTCTGTGTTCATTTTTACACCTAGGAAAGTTAGGAAAGGGGATGACCAATTAAAAGGTGAACCAGATTCAAGGTGATTCTTTAAGGATTTTTTAAGGCCAGTGGAGATAATTAGTGATTTGTTGTGGTTCACTTTAAAATTAGAAAGCAACCCGTATGTTTCCAGGTGGCCATAGATCTTTGGGAGGGCTGACTCGGGATTGCTTACTATTAAAAGCAAGTCACCCGCAAAGGCGGCAATTTTGTGTTGCTGGTCGCCTAGAGTTATTCCCTGGATGTCACTGTCTATCCTAATGGTCTCTAAAAGAGGTTCCAGGGCGAGGACGAATAGGAGGGGGGATAGGGGACAGCCTTGGCGGGTGCCATTGCGTATCTTAAAGGGGTCAGACAGGGTGTCATTTACCTGGACTGATGCTGAGGCATACTGGTACATAGCTTTTATTGCATGTACAAAGGAAGGAGGAAAATTACGGGATCGCAACGCTGAGTACATAAATGACTAGTTGACCCTGTCGAAGGCCTTCTCAGCGTCAGTGCTAAGAAGGACTAAGGGGAGGCCTTTCCTCTTGACAAAGTGGTTGATATTAAGAATCCGAGTCGTGTTATCTTTTCCCTCTCTTTCTTTCACAAAGCCCACTTGATCCCTGTGGATTAGTGAAGGGAGAAGTTTCGCTAATCTGTTTGCGAGCATCTTGGCTAAAAGTTTTAGATCTATGTTAAGAAGGGAAATGGGCCTATAATTGGGGCATAACGAATGGTCCTCACCCTCCTTGGGGATTAGAGTTATGTGAGCTCTGGTCATATCAGCTGATAGGGGTATACCTTGTAGAGTGTCATTGTAGACCGGTAGAATGTGTGGGATCAGTAATTCATGAAAAGTCATATAATAGGGGATAGGAAGTCCATCAGGACCTGGGCATTTCCCCCTGGGGGAGTTCTTGATGGCCTCTAAAAGTTCCTCTGAGGAGAATGGGGAAGTTAAATGTATTTTGTCTGGTTCTGAGAGTGAGGGGAGGTTTAAATTATCTAAATACAGCTTAGTTGACGACAACGATTCTACGCCACCCTCAAGGGATTGTGGCGAATTGAGATTATAAAGGGACTCATAGTAATCCCTAAATAAGGAAGCTATTTTATTGGATTCAAAGGTTAATGCTCCCTCTGGGGTTTTTAACTTATGTACATAATTATTTAGCTTTCTGCGCTTGAGCCTGGACATCATATAGCGGGAAGCTTTATTTCTGTGTGCAAATATTTTATATTGGGAGTGCAAGTAGAGCTTGGCAGATGCCATATTTAAAAGGTTCTTGAGGGAGGCCCTACATGAAGAAAGTTCCTGTAGGTGTGATTCTAGCAGGGATCTTTTATGAGCCTTTTCTAGGAAGCTGATTTTTTCATGGAGGGAGTCTATCTGTCTTTGTCTCTCTTTCTTAAGTTGAGCCCCTAGGCTGATACAATGGCCCCTTATGTATGCTTTGTGGGCATCCCAAACTGTTTGAGATGAGACCTCAGGGGTGCAATTAGTAGTAAAGTATTCTTCTAACAGGTGTTTCAACTTGGATTTGTTATCTAATGAGCTAATGAGTTGTTCGTTAAACCTCCAATGACTAGTAGGTCTATGATTTGGGGGAGACTTCATATGAAGATATATGGGGGCATGGTCGGATAGGATTATGGATCCTATTTCAGCCTTAGAACATAACTGGAGATGTTCTTTTGAAACAAATAGATAGTCTAAGCGTTGATACGACCTGTGCAGTGAGGAGTAAAAGGTATAGTCTCTGGAGTCTGGATGCATGGTACGCCAGACATCAATCAGATGGGCTTTGGCCAAAGTACTCATTAAAAAGTGAATGCCCTTTTGGGATTGGACAAATTTTTGGGAGGAGGAGTCAATGAGAGGGTTTAGGATCAGATTTAAGTCTCCCCCCACCACCGTAACGCCATCTCTAAAAGATTCCAGTTTTAGTAAAGTTGATTTTAGCCATGGAATTTGGCGACTATTTGGGGCGTAAATATTTGCAAAGGTATAAAGGTGTTGACCTATTTTGCCTTTAATCATTATAAAACGACCGTCAGGGTCACTAAGTTGGTCATCTAGGATAAAGGGGACCTTACCCTGGAAGCCTATACTAACTCCTCTAGAGTTTGATGTAGGTGAGCCACAGTGATACCAGGTGGGGTAGAATGAAAAGGATAGATTCGGGAAATGTTGGGTTTTAAAATGTGTTTCCTGTAGGAAAATTATGTTCGCTTTACCTTTCCTCAATATCCCAAAAATCTGGCTCCGCTTAGATGGAGAATTGCATCCCTTAACATTATAAGAGGCAATACTAATAGCCATCATGAGGATGGAAAGGAGAGGCAAAATGTTGAAATATATAAGCATGAAAGTTTGTTACATTAGTGAGCTGATCAGGGTACTTAAAGGGAACCTGTCACCAGGATTTTGGGTATAGAGCTAAGGACATGGGTTGCTAGATGGCCGCTAGCACATCCGCAATACCCAGTCCCCATAGCTCTGTGTGCTTTTATTGTGTAAAAAAAACGATTTGATACATATGCAAATTAACTTGAGATGAGTCAGAGCTTGAAAATATGACTCTTCTCTGGTCACACAAGTAAGATATGACTCTTTTATGTTAATTTGCATATGTATAAAATCATTTTTTTTTACACAATAAAAGCACACAGAGCTATGGGGACTGGGTATTGCGGATGTGCTAGTGGCCATCTAGCAACCCATGTCCTCAGCTCTATACCCAAAATCCCAGTGACAGGTTCCCTTTAACGTCTAGCCGGATTGATAGAATTGAAGGTCGTAGCCTTGGTGAAGAGATGACCCGTCTCAGAAGGACACACCACTGAAAATATAGAGACCTGAGTAAAAGACAATAAAACGAACATAAAGTAAACAAAAGGAAAACGAGAGCAACCATAACAAATGGGTCCTGACGAACCTGGTGATAGGGGAGTAATGGCATTAGCCAATTGTGATCCCGGCCCTCTATTGTAATTTTCATAGAAGCCGCGAGGCTGAAGCTATGGAATATAAAGGGTAAATAGGAATGGGCTTGTTGTACTCTAAACTCCTTTAGTGTGTTATCTAGTCTGATGAGACAAAGAAATAAGAAGAGGAGCATATATATAGGTAGCGGGGGTATATGGGGTAATACAGGGAAGATGGGGGAGGGGTGTAAACCTGGTATTAAGCCAGAGGCCGCTGAATACATAAATCTGCCTTAAGGCGCTGAGAACATAACATGGCCTGATGATGCCGGCTACACAGTGGATCATCGCAGAAGAAGGGAAGCACTGAGGCAATGTGTAGCCGGGAACACTGCCCGAGACTGCTGAATACATATCATAGCTCAACGGTTCTGAGGACATTTCACGGTGAGAAAGCCCCAACTATATCATGGGTCAGAACCATATGGAATATATTTTAATGCTCAGTGCCATCGGATGTACTTCAGTATACTAAATAGTAGGTATTTGGTATATACGATAACCGAGCAATTTATACTGCTTATAAGACAATACAGTACCAAGTATGCAGGAGGTCAAGATAAATTGCAAAGTACCTTGCCGTCATGTAAAGCTATTTTCAGTATTCATGGGAAGCTGAATATAAGATATAACAAAGCTTCAGGGCTTCAATAGCAAAATAAATCAATGTGATGTCAGGTATATAGTAGATTATTGCAATGTAAGGCATATCTTGAAGTGAAAGATTGCCAGGTGTTATATCTAGTAATATTAAAGGCATATCCTCGCCTGGTAATTTTGGGAGTAATGCAGGGTACCATAACGCTAGCCACAGCATGCTACAAGACACAGGAAACGATCTGTAACACATGTTGTCGCCAGGTGCACTCCACCACAGCGTTTAGAAAATGATGAGTGTCTCATACATCTGAACGGCTCCCAGAGCACCACCTGGCAGCATTTGAACGGGTAAGTTAAGGAACATAATATGCCCTCAGATTACTTACAATCAGGCGATAACCCTAATGAGGTCGGGGGAAGCTAAACATCCCAATTAGTCTGCTGTCACTTAGTATACAATATTACCCCAGAGTTCCCAGTATATAAGGGTTAAAATAACAGAAGACATATAGTAAGGCAATATATCGCTGGATATCTTCTCTAGTAAATAGTCCAGGTATGTAAGGCATATTTTCAGGGACAAAAGAAAGAAAAGGAGTCAGGGAGCATTCCCATAGATATATATAGGGGAATTAAGAGGAAGGGTATAGAAAGGAGAGGATGAAAGCATTATACTCATCATATGGGACACATAATGAAGAGGTATATAGGTTCTATGTCTCAGAAGACATCTGTAGCTATGCATCTCGGGGTGAGAGGTTGGTTCTACTTCTTCTCTCTCTGTCTCTGGGCTTTAGGAGTGTTCTTCAACTCAAAGGGTACAATCCTGGGGAGTCCTGGCAGAGATGTTAAGTCCTGGACCATGTCCCAATCCTCGATTTCCAAGGGAGAAATGTCCAGAAGATCAAATGCAGGGCCTAAGTCCGGGTAAGACTTGATGGAGATTCTCTTGCCCTGATAAGAGAAGGACAAACCGAACGGAAATTGCCATCGATATACGATTTTATGGCTTCTGAGCCAATCTGTGAGAGGCTTGAGGTCCTTCTTTTCTGAAGAGTCATAGGAGCTAGATCTTGATAAATGTTAATCGGTACTCCGTTGTATTTTACTCCATTCGGCAAGCGTGCTTTGGTTATTAAATCTTCTTTTTCTTGGAAATAGAGAAAACGGCAGATGATATCTCTAGGGGGGGTCATTGCCTTTCGGTCTCGGACGCAAGGCCCGGTGAGCTCTCTCTATTACTAATGAAGCGGAGCGTTCTGGCCCAGTAAACTCTCACAGATCTCCTTGACGATATCTGAAGAATCTTGGGGAGAGTCAGTTTCTGGAACCCCTCTGAAACGTAAGTTGTTTCTTCTCCCCCGGTTCGCCTGGTCTTCCAGGGCATTAAATGCTTCATTAAGACGTGACTGACACTTTTGCAGGCTAGTAGCTGTGGCCTCCTGGAAATCCAGGATCACGGCCTGGTTATTCTCTAGGGTTTCAACCCTTCCTTCTACATGCCTAATGTCTTGCTTAAGGGAGGAAAGTTCACTTACGAGAGGCTCCATTGCTCTTTGTAGTGCCGAGTCCAGATATTTTCTGGAGATCGGGAGATATTTGCGGTGTATATGGTCTTCGGCATCACTGCCGTCTGCCTGGAGATCCGGCTCGCTCTCCGCTCTTCTTTGCAAGGCTCCGGCGCCATCTTAGCTTCTCGCGCTGCACAAATTGCAGCCACTTTTTTAATGAACTTGTCCATATCTCCGCAGTTCGTCGATTGCTTGTGGGAGAGGGACGAGTCCCCCGCTTTTTGCTGGCCAATTTTGCCCATATTTTATGCCAGGCAATGTGAAAATATTACCGTTCACAAATGCAAAAGCAGATGCCTAAAGCACTTTTAACAGTACTGGGCCTTGCTCAAGTAAGACTTTTAAACTGAAAAACAAGACTTTTTGGTAAAATTTCAGGGGTGCCAACACTTACGGCCATGACTGTATGTACTGGTTTAATTGCATTTAACAATCTAAAAAAAGAAAAATTTAATTATATTCTTGTGGAAACTGTATATATGTAAACTGATCATTGAGGCTTGACGCTAATTTTCACCTCAATACACACTAAGATTGCTTCCACACCATGGGTATTGTTGCTGTAATCACACATATATATATATATATATATATATATATATATATATATAATGGTAAGGTGCAGGGTACCGTAATGGATGGCAGATACGTGTCACCGAGGTTCCTGGCCACGGTGAGATGAGAGCTGGATTTTGTGTGTTAACAGCAGAAGCTGTTGACACCTTTAATACTTAGTATGGCTGCAAAGCCAATCCGGGCCGGCTTTTATTGGGAGTAGGTAAAGATTTAGGCGGGTGCCTACACCCCACAATCCAGAACCAGGTTTTGAAGCTGGGATTTAAATTCCCAGGTAGCAACATCAGCTGGGAGGAGAAGGAAGGAAAATCACTGTGAGTCTGGGTGGTTTTTGCAGTGTGTGGAGCTGAGGCTTGGACCCCGACACAGGTGTACAGAGCGCCCAGCATCCTGTGAGGAAAACTTTATGTGGCTGTGCGATCGGCCAGGACGTGACTCATTCCAGTAAAGGAGCCAGGTGAAGCTCTCTGTTATTTTGTGTGTGAACTAACACCAAGTGACTGTTCTGTTTTTTCTGCTTGAGCAAGTGTAAAATAAACTCTCTTTTGCTTCATTACCTGGACTTCATTGGCCTCTATACTGCACCCGTACCCCTGTCTACCGGAATAATTCCCCACTATATACAGTACAGACCAAAAGTTTGGACACACCTTCTCATTCAAAGAGTTTTCTTTATTTTCATGATTATAAAAATATCAAAACTATGAATTAACACATGTGGAATTATATACATAACAAACAAGTGTGAAACAACTGAAAATATGTCATATTATAGGTTCTTCAAAGTAGCCACCTTTTGCTTTGATTACTGCTTTGGCACACTGTTGGCATTCTCTTGATGAGCTTCAAGAGGTAGTCCCCTGAAATGGTCTTCCAACAGTCTTGAAGGAGTTCCCAGAGATGCTTAGCACTTGTTGGCCCTTTTGCCTTCACTCTGCGGTCCAGCTCACACCAAACCATCTCGATTGGGTTCAGGTCCGGTGACTGTGGAGGCCAGGTTCATCTGGCGCAGCACCCCATCACTCTCCTTCATGGTCAAATAGCCCTTACTTTCAAAGTTTTTCCCAATTTTTTTCGGCTGACTGACTGACCTTCATTCTTAAAGTAATGATAGCCACTCGTGTTTCTTTACTTAGCTGCTTTTTTCTTGCATAGATAACCAATTCTAACAGTCTATTCAGTAGGACTATCAGCTGTGTATCCACCTGACTTCTCCTCAATGCAACTAATGGTCCCAACCCTATTTATAAGGCAAGAAATCCCACTTATTAAACCTGACAGGGCACACCTGTGAAGTGAAAATCATTTCAGGGGACTACCTCTTGAAGCTCATCAAGAGAATGGCAAGCGTGTGCAAAGCAGTAATCAAAGCAAAAGGTGGCTACTTTGAAGAACCTAGAATATGACATATTTTCAGTTGTTTCACACTTGTTTGTTATGTATATAATTCCCCATTTATAGTTTTGATGCCTTCAGTGGGAATCTACAATTTTCATAGTCATGAAAAAAAAGAAAACTCTTTGAATGAGAAGGTGTGTCCAAACTTTTGGTCTGTACTGTATATATATATATAGTCAGGAAACTGGACAGCACGCCAGATAAAAAATTGTGATTTATTCACCCATGAGGTACAGTGAGGCAACGTTTCAGCTCATACAAAGAGCCTTTCTCAAGCAATAAACGCAAGTGCAACATGGGGTATATATAGCTCAACCCCTGCAAACAATTATCAATAATTTTCATGACTATGAAAATTGGAGATTCACACTGAAGGCATCAAAACTATGAATTAACACATGAGGAATTATATGCATAACAAACAAGTGTGAAGCAACTAAAAATATGTCATATTCTAGTTCTTCAAAGTAGCCACCTTTTGCTTTGATTACTGCTTTGCACACTCTTGGCATTCTCTTGATGAGCTTCAAGAGGTAGTCCCCTGAAATGGTTTTCACTTCACAGGTGTGCCCTGTCAGGTTTAATAAGTGGGATTTCTTGCCTTATAAATGGGGTTGGGACCATCAGTTGCGTTGAGGAGAAGTCAGGTGGATACACAGCTGATAGTCCTACTGAATAGACTGTTAGAATTTGTATTATGGGCAAGAAAAAAGCAGCTAAGTAAAGAAAAACGAGTGGCCATCATTACTTTAAGAAATGAAGGTCAGTCAGCCGAAAAATTGGGAAAAACTTTGAAAGTTAGGGCTATTTGACCATGAAGGAGAGTGATGGGGTGCTGCGCCAGATGACCTGGCCTCCACAGTCACCGGACCTGAACCCAATCAAAATGGTTTGGGGTGAGCTGGACTGCAGAGTGAAGGCAAAAGGGCCAACAAGTGCTAAGCATCTCTGAGAAATCCTTCAGACTGTTGGAAGACCATTTCAGGGGACTACCTCTTGAAGCTCATCAAGAGAATGCCAACAGTGTGCAAAGCAGTAATTCAAAGCAAAAGGTGGCTACTTTGAAGAACCTAGATTATGACATAGTTTCAGTTGTTTCAACACTTGTTGTGTTATGTATATAATTCCACATGTGTTTAATTCATAGTTTTGATTGCCTTCATAGTCATGAAAATAAAGAAAACTCTTTGAATGAGAAGGTGTGTCCAAACTTTTGGTCTGTACTATATATATATATTTTTTTTTTTTTATGAATATATACAGCATACTCAGTGTCTAGCATTGTTGCCTTGCAATGCAGGAATACTGGGTTTGAATTGGACCAAGGACAATGCTTGTATATTTTCCTTGTTTGCATGGGTTTCCTCCTACAACTCCAAAAACATACTGATAGTTTAATTTGGAATCTTGCTTGTGCTATGAGACAGCCCAGGAGACACTATGCTGGAACAGAACTGCTCGGAGCAGCTACGTTTACATCTCTTCACAGATACCTCTGGGGAGAAGGTAGAAAGTAAAAAAAAAAAAAAATGAAAACCTCTTTAACTAAATAAAGAAAAGGGGTAAGAGGGGGACACGTTTGTAGACTGTAAGCTTTAGTAGTTTCATAGCAGTAGCTAGTACAAATCAAGTACTTTCTTTCTACACCAGAGGCAAAGATAACTTTCTTTGTTATACCATACAGGAGAGGTGGCAACAGGATTAGCCTTTTAAAAAAGAGAGAGCTAAAATGGATTTACACGTTAGACTCCCTTCAACCGCATGGTCTAAATTGGGATTACAAGGTTGGGGGTTGGTTAGGTTGCGCGTCTTGCCTCTGTTCATGCATTTTAATGTCGATTGCCCCAGTGTAAATTATGTGACTTGTATGTAATTAAACATAAATCTCAGTTTACTCTAAAAGTCCTTTATTTTTAAAAAAAATGTTGTTTTGGATTCACTTCTGTGCACTTATGTTCACATTTTTGTCTTTACAGATGGTATGCTGCCGAGTTTGGGGTGAGGACAAGCGGTGTGGCATTCATGTGGGCTGTGCGATCACGGTGTCTGGATACCATTGTCCATGCAAAATACGACTTCTGTGTTCTTCTAAAAAATTGTTTTTGTTTTTTATTGTCCGTTACATGTGCGGCGGGGTGTTATGAGGAGAGCCTTCTGAGTGGGGTGGCGATAGGTGGGTTTTGATCATTACGACGGTGCGACTCTGTATTTGCATGCAGATGCGCAGCCGCTGTCACAGCTGAGAAACGCTCACAGGAGCTTTTCAGATCCTCCTCCTTGAATTTCTTTGTTTTGGTTTAGTTTCTCATCTCGTTAGTCTATCTCAGCTGTCATGCAGTCGGATTGATTGCTGCCCTTTAAATGCCTCCCCATGATGCAGTAGTGTGCGGCTGATACAACTTCCTGGAGTGTGTGTGCATGCTGTTTCCAGTCCTCAGTCCTCTGTCGTCTGCAAGATAAGTGCTGGTTATGTATTTATGATTTTGTTCTTTTCTGGATCCAGGAGACCCTGACTCCCTCCGTGTCAGTGTAGGGGGCCGTGGTCGTGTCCCTTCACTATTGTAGGGTCTTCAGGTAATAGATAGCCGAGGAACGTGGATATGCGCCCATCCACCTTTGGGGTGTTCGCATAGGCTGAGCAGTGAGGGAGAGCGGCATGTCTATTGCAGGGGTCTCCCTTTGTTCCTTAGTTGTGGATCCAGAGAGACATTGTTTTATTTGGTACTGTCTTGTCTCCTGTACACCATCCGTGACAAATCAGCCGCCAAAACCGTCTCAAGCATGGATCCGGTTTCACTTTTGGCTGAACGCTTTCAGGGTCTTTCTTTGGAGGTAGCTGATCTCCGTAAGACTTTTTCTCATTTCAAGTGACCGGTTCAGCTTGCGTTCATGGATTTGTGATAGCCTAAGATCTCGCTCCCGATACGTTCTCCGGGGGTAGGGAGAATTTTTGTGCGTTTTAGAGAGGCTTGCAAACTCCATTTTCGCCTTCTTCCCCATTCTTCTGGTGATGAAGAACGGAGGGTGGGGATCATTATTTCGCTGCTCAGGGGTAACGCTCAGTCCTGGGCCTTTTCGCTGCCGGAGGGGGCACGGCCCCTTCGTTCAGTGGATGAATTATTTTTAGCCCTGGGTCAGATATATGATGATCCGGATCGTATTGCTCTGGCTGAGTCTAGACTACGTCTGTTATGCCAGGGTAAACAATCCGCAGAGATATACTGTTCAGAGTTTCGGAGATGGGCAGCAGATACGGGTTGGAATGATGCTGCACTCCGAAGTCAATTTTGCTATGGTCTTTCAGAGGGATTGAAAGATGCATTTGCCTTTCATGAAAGACCTACCTCCTTGGTTTCTGCTATGTCTCAGGCTGTTCGTATTGACAGGCGTCTTAGAGAGAGAGGAGAGATCTCTCCTTCCTGTCATACTCAGTCCCAGGACAGTTCAGCGGTCTCATTCTGTGCACAGGGTCTCAGTCCTGTCACCCCTTCTGAGCAGGAGTCCATGCAGCTGGGGTGTATTGCCTCTGACATAGAAGATTCAGCCCGCAGGGGGAGAGTTTGTTTTTGTTTTGGAGGGTATAAATCATCTGGCAAATGTTTGTCCCTCTAGGAGATTCAGCAGTTTTTCCTGGGAGTAATATAGAGACAAAAAGGAAGTAAATCATTTTAAAAATTTCCGTCTGTTACTATTGGCAGTGGTTGAGGCGGAAATTGAAGGTTTCCGTTTGCTTATAGTTCCCGTTTTGTCCTGCCTGTTAGGGTGGCGCTAGAGAGTAAGAGCATTTTGTTGTGAATTTTTGTGATAGTGGAGCACTGTCACCTCATTGATAATCAATTTGCAATAACGCATGGTTTCCAGGTATGCACTTTGAGAAAAGATATTCCTGTTTTGCTATTGATTCAGCTCCACTTCTCAGAAATCATTAAAGGGCATAGTTCACAATAATCCGTTTAATTGTGAGTGATGCTCATGTTGAGGATGTGTCATGTTTCGTCCTTAGCGGTTTGCCTACTCCTCTAGTGTTGGGGCTACCCTGGCTCACTAAACATAACCCCACCATTGATTGGCAAGCGAGGCAAATAAATGGTTGGAGTAACTTTTGCAGAGAGAATTGCCTCATAACATCTGTGTCTGAGGTTTCTACTAAGACTGTACCACCTTTCCTCTCTGAATTTTTGGATGTCTTCTCTGAGAGTGGAGTTCAGGGTTTACCTCCGCACAGGGAGTATGATTGCCCTATTAATCTCATCCCAGGCGCCAAGCTGCCTAAATCTCGTTTATACAATCTCTCCCAACCTGAGAGGGTCGCTATGCGTGCTTATATCTCTGAGAGTCTGAGAAAAGGACACATACGACCCTCGAAGTCACCTGTTGCCGCTGGTTTTTTCTTTGTTAAGAAAAAAGATGGTTCTTTAAGACCTTGTCTGGATTTCAGGGAGCTGAACAGTATCACTATTCGTGATCCTTATCCGCTTCCTCTGATCCCGGACCTGTTTAACCAGGTTGTTGGGGCTAAAGTTTTTTCCAAATTAGACCTAAGAGGGGCATACAACCTGGTTAGGGTCAGAGAAGGAGACAAATGGAAGACGGCTTTCAATACCCCTGAGGGCCATTTTGAGAATTTGGTTATGCCTTTTGGTTTGATGAATGCCCCAGCCGTTTTTCAGCATTTCGTCAACAGCATTTTTTATCATTTAATGGGAAAATTTGTATTAGTGTATTTGGATGACATTTTGATTTTTTCTTCTGATTTCAAGACTCATAAGGAACACTTACGTCAGGTCTTGCTCATCCTGCGGGAGAATAAATTATACGCGAAACTGGAAAAATGTGTGTTTGCGGTTCCAGAGATCCATTTTCTGGGGTTTCTTGTCTCCGCTTCTGGTTTTCGCATGGACCCCGAGAAGGTCCGCGCTGTGCTTGAGTGGGAGCTTCCTGAGAATCAGAAGGCGCTGATGCGTTTTTTGGGCTTTGCTAATTATTACAGGAAATTTATTTGAGAATTATTCCTCTGTTGTTAAATCCACTCACTGATATGACTCAGAAAGGGGGTAGATTTTCTTCCTGGTCGGTAGAAAGGCGCGTAGCGGCCTTTTCTATATCAGGAGAGTTTTGCTTCCGCACCCATCCTAGTAACAACCTGATATTTCGTTACCCTTCATAGTTGAGGTTGATGCTTCTGAGGTAGGGGTGGGTGCGGTCTTTCTCAGGGTTCCTCTCCTGCCAAAAGGCAACCGTGTGCCTTTTTCTCAAGATTCTCTCCTCCGCAGAGAGAAATTATGATGTGGGAGATAGGGTGAATTGTTGGCCATCAAGTTGGCTTTTGAGGAAGTGGCGCCATTGCTAGAGGGGAGCCAGACACCCTAATTACCGTGTTTACTGACCATAGAAAATCTGGCCTACTTGGAGTCAGCTAAGCGTCTGAACCCGAGACAGGCCAGATGGTCTTTGTCTCTTTCAAGGTTTAATTTTGTTGTTACGTTCCGCCCTGGGGTTAAGAATGTGAAGGCAGATGCCCTGTCACGTTGTTTTCCGGGAGGTGGGAATTTTGAAGACCCGGGTCCCATTTTGGCTGAAGGTGTGGTGGTCTCTGCTCTTTTTCCTGAATTGGAGGCAGAGGTGCAGGCAGCCCAGTCAGAAGCTCCTGATCTTTGTCCTCCTGGGAGGTTGTTTGTGCCTCTCGCTTTGAGACACAAGATTTTTAAAGAACACCACGATACGGTCCTTGCTGGGCACACGGGGGCAAGAGCCACACTGGATCTCATTGCTCGGAGATTCTGGTGGCCTGCGCTTCGTAAGTCGGTTGAGGGTTTTGTGGCAGCTTGCGAGACTTGCGCTCGTGCCAAGGTCCCTCATTCACGGCCATCAGGTCCTCTCCTTCCTTTGCCCATTCCTTCCCGCCCTTGGACACATCTGTCCATGGACTTCATAACGGACTTGCCTCGTTCCTCGGGGAAGTCTGTGATTCTGGTGGTGGTGGACCGTTTTAGCAAAATGGTGCATTTTATCCCTTTTCCTGGTTTGCCCAATGCTAAGACGCTGGCGCAGGCATTTATTGACCACATTGTCAAATTGCATGGGATTCCTTCAGACATAGTCTCTGATAGGGGCACGCAGTTTGTTTCCAGATTCTGGAAGGCTTTCTGTTCTCGCTTGGGGGTTCGGTTGTCATTCTCTTCTGCTTTCCATCCGCAGTTTGGGACTTTCTCGGGAGAGGGCTCTTCTGGTTTGCCTGATGAGGACAGATTCTCCTCGTCTTTGTCATCTATTTGGCAAAAGATTCAGGATAATCTAAAGAGCATGAGTGAGAGATATAAGCGTGTGGCGGATAAGAGACGTGTGCCTGGTCCGGACCTGAATGTTGGTGATCTGGTGTGGTTGTCTACCAAGAATATCAAATTGAAGGTTCCCTCCTGGAAGTTGGGTCCTAGGTTTATTGGGCCTTACAAGATCCTGTCTGTCATCAATCCTGTTGCCTACCGTCTTGATCTTCCTCAGACTTGGAAGATCCATAATGTTTTTCATAAGTCCTTATTGAAACCTTATGTTCAACCTATTGTACCCTCGCCTTTGCCTCCTCCTCCGATTATGGTTGATGGAAATCTTGAATTTCAGGTCTCTAGGTTGTGGATTCTCGTCTTGTCCGCGGTTCCCTCCAGTACCATCGTTCATTGGGAGGGGTTATGGTCCTGAGGAGAGAGTGTGGTTCCAGTGACGGACATTAAGGCCTCTCGTCTCATCAGGGCTTTCCATAGGTCCCATCCTGAGAAGGTGGGCTCTGAGTGTCCGGAGTCCACTCCTAGAGGGAGGGGTACTGTCACAGCCAGACAGCTGAGAAACGCTCACAGGAGCTTTTCAGATCCTCCTCCTTGAATTTCTTTGTTTTGGTTTAGTTTCTCATCTCGTTAGGTCTATCTCAGCTGTCATGCAGTCGGATTGATTGCTGCCCTTTAAATGCCTCCCCATGATGCAGGTAGTGTCGGCTGATACAACTTCCTGGAGTGTGTGTGCATGCTGTTTCCAGTCCTCAGTCCTCTGTCGTCTGCAAGATAAGTGCTGGTTATGTATTTATGTATTTTGTCTTTTCTGGATCCAGGAGACCCTGACTCCCTCCGTGTCAGTGTAGGGAGCCGGTGGTGGTCGTGTCCTTCACTATTGTTAGGGTCTTCAGGTAATAAATAGCCGAGGAAGTGGATATGCGCCCATCCACCTTTGGGGGGTTCGCATAGGCTGAGCAGTGAGGGAGAGCGGCAGGTCTATTGCAGGGGTCTCCCTTTGTTCCTTAGTTGGTGGATCCAGAGAGACATTGTTTATTTGGTATTGTCTTGTCTCCTGTACACCATCCGTGACAGACGCGCTTTGGTCACGGCTGGCGGTTCCACTTTCATCTGTGGGTGTAGCCCTCAACCGAGCCCACTTGGCCACTGTGACACTCTGGCATTGTCTTATGCCAGTGTCATCCTGATTCCACACTGTACCGGACGTAGTTGTCATTATGAGCGTCAGTGCAAAATAATGGGCTGGTTGCCCTCATCTAAAATGGCCGTCTTAGTGCTGTGACGTAAGAGCGCATGCGTCATGTGACGAGGTTGATACTGGCCGGGAACACGCATTATACGTCATATGGACATGCGCAGTGGGGATCTAGGCACGCCGGACCGCACATGTCAGCATGAATCGCAGCCGTCCTTCATCCTGTATTTTTTGCACACATCACCTGTACGAGTAAAGCACTCATCACTTTATTGTAATTACCTACAGTTGGCACTGATATATTATCAATTATGTATCTGTATAGATATTTTACTATACCTATATGTTCACCGGCAAATAATTTTAGCAATTAGGTGTATCACGATTGGATTCATGTTATATTGCTGGTTTTATCTGTTTTTACATTTAAGATGTATTATGTATTTTGGATTTTTTATTAATTATGTTCACTTTGACATGTAATTGGTTATGGTATACGTGTAACACTATATATGTTCAGAGCTTGGTTTGTACACACTGCTTGGAGAAAGGCTCCTGTGTAAGAGCTGATAACGTCGCTACAGCCTTATGGGTAAAATAAGTTTTTTTCATTTTTATCTATTGGAGTGCTGCCCTATCTTCATCGCTTACATTATTGGATTGGCTTATATCCATACTGGGCTTTTTGCACCCTTCATTCAAATTTTCATCTGTGACGGTGCTGCATTACTTTTTTTATATATATATATATATAATAATATATATATATATATACACAGGGAGTGCAGAATTATTAGGCAAGTTGTATTTTTTGAGGATTAATTTTATTATTGAACAACAACCATGGTCTCAATGACCCAAAAACTCAGTTAATATCAAAGGCTGAATATTTTTGGAAGTAGTTTTTAGTTTGTTTTTAGTTTTAGCTATTTAAGGGGGATATCTGTGTGTGCTGGTGACTATTACTGTGCATAATTATTAGGGCAACTTAACAAAAAACAAATATATACCCATTTCAATTATTTATTTTTACCAGTGAAAACCAATATAACCTCTCAACATTCACAAATATACATTTCTGAAATTCAAAAACAAAACAAAAACAAATCAGTGACCATATAGCCACCTTTCTTTGCAAGGATCTCAAAAGCCTGCATCCATGGATTCTGTCAGTGTTTTGATCTGTTCACCATCAACATTGCGTGCAGCAGCAACCACAGCCCTCCCAGACGACTGTTCAGAGAGGGTACTGTTTTTCCTCCTTGTAAATCTCACATTTGATGATGGACCACAGGTTCTCAATGGGGTTCAGATCAGGTGAACAAGGAGGCCATGTCATTGATTTTCTTCTTTTATACCCTTTCTTGCCACGCCCACGCTGTGGAGTACTTGGACGCGTGTGATGGAGCATTGTCCTGCATGAAAATCATGTTTTTCGTGAACGGATGCAGACTTCTTCCTGTACCACTGCTTTAAGAAGGTGTCTTCCAGAAACTGCAGTAGGGACTGGAGTTGAGCTTGACTCCATCCTCAACCCGAAAAGCCCCACAAGCTCATCTTTGATGATACCAGTCCAAACCAGTACTCCACCTCCACCTTGCCTGGCGTCTGAGTCCGGGACTGGAGCTCTCTGCCCTTTACCAATCCAGCCACGGGCCCATCCATCTGGCCCATCAAGACTCACTCTCATTTCATCAGTCCAAAAGAACCATAGAAAAATCAGTCTTGAGATATTTCTTGGCCCAGTCTTGACGTTTCAGCTTGTGTGTCTTGTTCAGTGGGTGGTCGTCTTTCAGCCTTTCTTACCTTGGCCATGTCTCTGAGTTATTGCACACCTTGTGCTTTTGGGCACTCCAGTGATGTTGCAGCTCTGAAATATGGCCAAACTGGTGGCAAGTGGCATCTTGGCAGCTGCACGCTTGACTTTTCTCAGTTCATGGGCAGTTATTTTGCGCCTTGGTTTTTCCACACGCTTCTTGCGACCCTGTTGACTATTTTGAATGAAACGCTTGATTGTTCGATGATCACGCTTCAGAAGCTTTGCAAAGAGTGCTGCATCCCTCTGCAAGATATCTCACTATTTTTGACTTTTCTGAGCCTGTCAAGTCCTTCTTTTGACCCATTTTGCCAAAGGAAAGGAAGTTGCCTAATAATTATGCACACCTAATATAGGGTGTTGATTTCATTAGACCACACCCCTTCTCATTACAGAGATGCACATCACCTAATATGCTTAATTGGTAGTAGGCTTTCGAGCCTATACAGCTTGGAGTAAGACAACATGCATAAAGAGGATGATGTGGTCAAAATACTCATTTGCCTAATAATTCTGCACACGGTGTATATATGTTTATATACATCATAATTAAATTGAACCCCACAAAAAAAGGTTTATGTGAAAATAGGGGGCGGACTAAAGTATTTGCTTGCAGGTAAGCTATTTGTGAGGTACACCTGTACTTCTGATAGCAGGCACAGTCAGCAACAGGTCCCGTCTTCTTTTTCCCTGTCTGTTAGATGCCCAGCTTCTCTTTATTGTACAAAACACACTTGTACTCTTAGCCTTTCTCTTTATTCTCCCTGGCAATAAGCTTGATTGATTTTTGACTGTTCCTGATAGATTTTTTCACTGTCCCTGACTCCCTGAGATCATTTTCCTGGCAGACACTGTGACACCCAACCACCCTTATTCACAGCCCAGCACAGAATGCTAGAGCACCTGTCAGCCTGGGAGTCAATCAGGGCAAGCCCCACTTCCTCTCAGGGTCATGTAAGAACCCTTCTTCCTCCCTAGTGCTTTTTTCCCACCAACATGTGCCATTTTAGTGGATTTGTCCAAAATGGACTAGAAAAAATTTGGCTTTGTCTGCCGTCCGAAAAACAACAAAGGTTCTGACCGAACTTAGTTCAGTTCAAACTGGTTCACTCATCTTTTGTGGTGAGTACACATCTGTTTTTAATATAATTATAATAGTGCCTCACTAATTTATGAGGTGCGGAGGAGTAAACTGGTGGTGGCCCTGAAATGGAGGGGATGTAGGATTTTTTTAAATTGTAAAAAATGATCAGGATTTTTTTTTTATAAAGGAAGTTCTTCCCATAAGAGGTGACGAGAAGAAGTTCATAGATTAGCAATTGTCAGAAACTTTTCACATTTATTGACACTCAATATATTCCTCTCAGCAACATAACCAATACTTGTGTTATTAACTACATTTTGTCTTCATTTGAAATCTTTTATTTTTATGTTCTACAATCATTTTTTATGTGTTCATTATGGGTATATTTTGCATGAATGAGTCCCGATGGACAAATTTAAAATAATTGAATCAATTTAAAAAAATCTCTCTATTTGATACTTCATAGTATGGAAAACTACAAAAAATTATGATTTGCAACAAATAAAAATAAAAACATTAAAATAGCGTGACTAATATTACACATCAGTGGTGGCATGATGCAATTAAAGTCATTATGTCAGCATAAAGTGAAAAGGCCTATCCAAAGAAAAAAACTCCTAAAAATTAAATAAGTGACTATCGAATAAAAGGGTGGGTGAGTTAGGTTAGTAAAAAATATTTCTCTTATGCAGGTTTATAAAAGGGATCTTTTTGTCTTTGTGAATGGTTGACATCTTGGCTGTTGTTTAGAAGGCATTGTGCATTCCAATAATGGGCTTACTGTAATTCTGAGCACTGAAGTAAAGGTGAATCATAGAGGGGAGGTATCTGTTGATATTCACTTACTATTTTTATCATAATTTTTATTATTATTTAGCTGCTCAAAGTGTCATACAGTTTTAAAGTTTTTCCAACAAAAAAATTCTCATTATATTTCAAGAGCCATAATATTGCCATGTTTTTTTATGTAAAACAAGTATTTATTTTTAATTTTTTGGTACTTATCGATTCCTATTGAGATGCCTAAGGGAAAAAAGGCAGACAAAATGCCAAACCTAAAGCATGGTACATTTTGCAAAAAAAATTGCTTAAAATGCACAAAAACAATGCAAAAAGTGCCATAAAAATGCTTTGACTCTAGAGCATTTCATAATTCACTATTGACTTTAAAGTAACAAATGGACACAAAGAAAATGCTAAAAATATCAAAATATAAAAAACCCTATAGGGGAATTTATGACCAGATATACGTCAATTTTGTGGTGTATATCTGGCACAGATTCTGTCGCTTGCAATGGTACCTCTCACTCAGGTCTTAAAAAGTGGGTGTGGATGAGAAGGGGGATGGGCCGTCAGGCCCGTCTCATTTACCATTTTGTACGCCTGGTTTAAGTGTAGAAAATGTTCTAAATGTAGGACAGCTAGGAACCTGTCTTACATTTAGAATCAGTGCTGGATGCACCAAAGTTTTGTAGAGGCGGGTGCTTAGACAATCCACCACTAGTTATAAGGCTTATTAAAACCGGAGTCTTAAAAGCCAGTCTTAATTAATGTGCCCCTATAGCCTCATGCACACAACCGTAATTTGTTTCCGTGTCCGTTCCTTTTTTTTGCGGATAGGATGCGGACCCATTCATTTCAATGGGTCCGCAAAAAATGTGGACAGCACACCGTGTGCTGTCCGCATCAGTATGTCCATTCCGTTGCTCTGCAAAAAAAATAGTGCATGTTTTTTTTCTAGTTTGCGGACAAGGATAGGCATTATTACAATGGATCCGCAAAAAAAACGGATCCGCAAAAAAACGGATCCCATACGGAACGTCATCTGTTTTTTTGTGGATCCGCAATTTGCGGACCGCAAAACACACATGGTCGTGTGCATATAGCCTATGTGTGAAAACACCATGAGGCTGGGTTCACACATATTTTTTGTAGCTTTTTTCTGACCACTTATGTTTTTTGTTATTTTTTGCACATTTATTTTTGGTGCATTTTTTGCTGAAAGAAAAACTCATTAGCTCCAGGAATGCACACAGGCTTTATTTTTTTGCTAGCAGAATTTTTTCAATTTGTGTTTCTGGCAGTTATTATGACAGCATGCTGAAGCAAGGTCATTTTTTCAAGCTTTTTTTCATCTGCTTCTCTATCTCTGAAAACAAAAGCACAATTTACACATGTTAGCATTAAACTATTGTACTTAAAAAAAGCCATAGTAAACTGTCTACAGTATACCAAAAACTGCTTCTGGATTGTATTGGATTTTTTTTAACTCTAAAAAAGTGTTGAGTTGTGTGTGAATAAGACCTTAGACAGCTTTTTGGGATAAATATAGTGTACAGTTGAATTTTTTAGCGGGAGCACAAAACAGCAATTTGTTTTATATCATTTACTGTGAGCGATGATAGTCATATATGTTTAATTACATTTATTCCATAAATACATTTATTCTGATGAACATTTTCTGTGTCTCAACAGACTTTTACAGATTTTAACTTTGAATTTTAACATTAGAATACCATTATATTTTAAATTGTATTATTGCTTACAATACTATCTAATAGGTAATCTGTAGTGATTAGCGGCAGGGGCAATATTCGAATTTGCTATATTTTGTGAATATTTGGGCGAATATTCGTCATAAAATCGCAAATTCGAGAATTTGCAATTATTTTCTTGATTGAGAAAACCGGCAATGTAATATGCGCGTATTGCGTATGCAATACAGGCGTGGGTCACTTTTGCTACATTTTCCAAGCTGCTAGAAGTTTCCTGAGACTGGAGAAAATGGTTGGCACGGCAGAACATTACAATAGCTTTATATGCAGATAGAGTGCTCCAATATATTTCCGATTGCGCAAATCAGCAATTAATGATGCGCATATTTTGGCACAATACCTGCAACTTCACATTTTAGCAGGTCTGACTACATATTACTGATTGGTGCACTAAGTATTGTCGTGAACTTGTGACATCACAGCACTATGTATGTACACTGCTCAAAAAAATAAAGGGAACACTTAAACAACACAATGTAACTCCAAGTCAATCACACTTCTGTGAAATCAAACTGTCCACTTAGGAAGCAACACTGAGTGACAATCAATTTCACATGCGTTGTGCAAATGGGATAGACAACAGGGTGGAAATTAAAGGCCAATTAGCAAGACAACAACCAATAAAAGGAGTGTTCTGCAGGTAGTGACCACAGACCACTTCTCTGTTCCTATGCTTCCTGGCTGATGTTTGGGGCAATTTTGAATGCTGCCGGTGCTTTCACTCTAGTGGTAGCATAGACGGAGTCTACAACCCACACAAGTGGCTCAGGTAGTGCAGCTTATCCAGGATGGCAACATCAATGCGAGCTGTGGCAAGAAGGTTTGCTGTGTCTGTCAGCGTAGTGTTCAGAGCATGGAGGCGCTACCAGGAGACAGCCAGTACATCAGGAGACTGGAGGAGGCCATAGGAGGGCAACAACCCAGCGCAGGGACGCTACCTCCGCCTTTGTGCAAGGAGGAACAGGAGGAGCACTGCCAGAGCCCTGCAAATTGACCTCCTGCAGGCCACAAATGTGCTTGTGTCTGCTCAAACGGTCAGAAACAGACGCCATGGAGGGTGATATGAGGGCCCGACGTCCACAGGTGGGGGTTGTGCTTACAGCCCAACACCGTGCAGGACGTTTGGCATTTGCCAGAGAACACCAAGATTGGCAAATTCGCCACTGGCACCCTGTGCTCTTCACAGATGAAAGCAGGTTCACACTGAGCACATGTGACAGACGTGACACAGTCTGGAGACGCCATGGAGAACGTTCTGCTGCCTGCAACATCCTCCAGCATGACCGGTTTGGCATTGGGTCAGTAATGGTGTGGGGTGGCATTTCTTTGGAGGGCCGCACAGCCCTCCATGTGCTCGCCAGAGGTAGCCTGACTGCCATTAGGTACCGAGATGAGATCCTCAGACCCCTTGTGAGACCATATGCTGGTGCGGTTGGCCCTGGGTTCCTCCTAATGCAAGACAATACTAGACCTCATGTGGCTGGAGTGTGTCAGCAGTTCCTGCAAGACGAAGGCATTGATGCTATGGACTGGCCCGCCCGTTCCCCAGACCTGAATCCAATTGAGCACATCTGGGACATCATGTCTCGCTCTATCCACCAACGTCACGTTGCACCACAGACTGTCCAGGAGTTGGCAGATGCTTTAGTCCAGGTCTGGGAGGAGATCCCTCAGGAGACCGTCCGCCACCTTATCAGGAGCATGCACAGGCGTTGTAGGGAGGTCATACAGGCACGTGGAGGCCACACACACTACTGAGCCTCATTTTGACTTGTTTTAAGGACATTACATCAAAGTTGGATCAGCCTGTAGTGTGTTTTTCCACTTTAATTTTGAGTGTGATTCCAAATCCAGACCTCCATGGGTTGAAAAATTTGATTTCCATTTTTTTTTTTTTTTTTGTGTGATTTTGTTGTCAGCACATTCAACTATGTAAAGAACAAAGTATTTCAGAAGAATATTTAATTAATTCAGATCTAGGATGTGTTATTTTTGTATTCCCTTTATTTTTTTGAGCAGTGTATGTATGTATGTATGGACAGCAGAACCTATCACACTACCTAACACCCTGAACCTATCAGCTATATCAGGATATAACCTACACTGACTATCTCCCACTAACTATCTGTAATATATATATATATATATATATATATATATATATATATAAGCTATCTAACTAACTTTCTAATGTAATAAAACTGTAAAGCACAGAACACAGCAATGACACTGCTGTCTCTCTCAGAACTGCAGAAAACTGCAGAAAATGGCTGCTGGGGAGGTTCTTATACAGTAAGGGGTAGGCAACTTTCCAATTCGTTGCTAAGCTCAGACAAAGACATTGCAGCCTTCTCATTGGTCCATAAGCGAGAAGCAGGGAGGGATCATGGGTTCAGATGCAAAACATCTAGAATATTTGTGAATATGAATATATACACTATGTTCTAAATGTTCACAAATTCTCAAAGTGGCAATATTCGCAATTAAAATTTGTGATTCGAATATTCGCACCCAACAATAGTAACCTGAAACAACAGTCCTTGGAACCTTTTTTACACTCCAGTCTGTCATATGAAACCATCATCCCCTGCTCTTAAAGAATGTTATGATTGTTAAATGTACCTAAGGGCTATATAGAACACCCAAGATCATACTGTAGATCACTGCTTGTTTGATGATCCGTGCCTGCATGTTCATCATGGTGTAACAGTATAGCTAAGGACATTTGATACACTCAAAATAGTTATAATCCCTCGATTAAATAATCATTGTGGGATTTAGGATCATTCCCACTTCTTAAAGTGGCTAGCAATGGTGAATAAAACTTTACTTTTATTTGTTTCTCTAAGATACCCAAACTGAACAGACAAACAAACAGAAAAGTATATATACACGGGTTTGGTTTCAAATATGAAGCTGCTATTGAGGTTTCCTATTGAGCATATGTGCTGTAAAATCTGCCCTAACACTGGTGCAGCAGAGTACTCGTCGTTAGACTTGGAACCGAACCCGAGTTTGGGATTTCTTTTTTTTACAGTAGAAATCAATTTATGAAGTTATTACGGAAAGTCGAAGCCAATACATTCTAATACTGTATGGAGCGCTCACTTTCTACAGTATTGAAACAAAGTTTTATGCAAATCGACTTCAGATGTTTCATCTGAAGTCGATTTGTTTATCCCTAACAGTGACCATTTAATTATCATTATGTACCACTATAATTATCCACCTCTCTTCAGTAGGCTTTAGACTGTTACTCAGCAATTGACTTCATTATTTACAATTCTTTTTTTAAGAAAATCATTGTCATTTTTTAATCTTCTATTGTACAAGACCTACCAGACCCTGCTATGAAGAACGCATTTTAATAAACAGGCCTGGTGTTAAGGACAGTGCATGAAGTTGCCTCAGAAAGTCACATTGAAAATAATTATGATACTATTCCACCTACATCTATGTATATTACAAAACTATCCATTTGAATAATGTTACAAATATCCAGCAGATAATGTTAAACTGATCACATTTTAAGTCAAACTATGTTCTTAATGTACTTACATTAGTCCTGTAAAACTACTATTTTCATTACTAAAGATGATTTGTTTAAGTCAATAAAATTAGGGATAGGAAACTGCAGCCATTTATTTTTAAGTGTCTCACTGTGAAGAAACTATTATGTGAATTTTATGTTCAATAACCTTGCAGATAAGCAATGCTTGCTATATTATCTCATTATATTGTTTTATAAACTTCAGTTTTTAAAGTTACAGAAATGTTCCAATGTGATTTCTAATTAAGACTTTCTTCCTTTACTGCATTTTCTTGATATGCCTTCCATAAAAAGTTTCCTACGGCGCATTATAACAAAATAATATTTATTTAGCTTGGTATCCATAACTAAGGAAGAAAAACAATCATAAATCATAGTTGGACATTTTGGAGGTTCGATAGAGCTTTATGTGAGCATCCTATCAAACAACAGTAAACAACACAATGACAAATTAAAGGACTGGGCGGCAGTAATCTAAAGAATAATCAAGACTGGAACAATGGCAAGCTAGAGATAACCTATTAGAGGGATTTGATAGTGATGACCTACACTCAAGAAAAGTCATCAATATCAGATCAGTGTTGTTTCAACACTCAGAAGCCACACCAATCAGCTGTTTTTGGCAGCCACCAGTGCAAAAAAGGAAACAGTCGATTGAGCCAGAGGTAGAAGGTTCTGTCCATTGTGTAGTAGGCATGCCTTGTTACTATTCATTTGAATGGGAGCAGAGATACAGTAAACCAACATATCCATTACACCAAGGACATGGCCATCTGATACCAATAGAGGACTGATTCCAGTTCTTCCACTATTTTGTTTTCTTCTGCAGGAGGCTATTGAAATCAGCTGATCTGTGAGAATGCTGAATGTTTGACCCCCCCACCAATCTAATATTGACAACCTATCATAAGGAGTACTTAGAGACTGGATTTCTTTAACTGTTTACAAATATTTTAATGGACTGTACAGAGATCTCTCTAAGAGATATATCTAAAAGTTAGAACAAAAGGTTGTGTCAAGTATGCATGTGTCGACTATCTACTGAAATTGCATTTAGTCAACAGTCAGTAAGGTGCAATGTCAGCTTTAGCCGCACCTCTGCACATATCAAAATCGGTTTACTA
The DNA here is from genome assembly GCF_905171765.1 of Bufo bufo. Lineage (NCBI taxonomy): Eukaryota > Metazoa > Chordata > Amphibia > Anura > Bufonidae > Bufo > Bufo bufo. The sequence continues at coordinate 751,635,175 of NC_053390.1, read as the reverse complement.
CATTAAGCAGAAGAATGCAAATTCCTGCTATGGATTTTTGCCTAAAACAAAATAGTTATAAAAATAAGACATCATAATGACCTAAAGTAAAGTTTTTTGCTTCTAGCTGCATAGCAAATTATTTTTTTTACATTGAAATTGTGAGTGCCATGCAAAATTTTGGGCACCCCTGGTCAAAATTACTGTTACGATTAACAGTTAATTAAGTTGAAGAAGAAATTATCTACAAAATCATTTTTAAGAAAAAATTTGTTTTTTTACATTTTTAAAATAACAAAAAATGAAAAGTGCCAAAAGCAAAACTTTGGACACCCTATGGTTAGTGCCTAGTGGAAACCCTTTGGCAAGTATCACAGCTTGTAAACACTTTTTGTAGACAGCCAAGAGCCTTTCAGTTCTTATTTGAGGGCTTTCCATCCAATCTTCCTTGCAAAACACTTCCAGTTCTGTGAGATTCCTGGGCTATCTTGCATGCACTTTTGAGGTCTGTCCTCAGATTTTGTTCAGACTGTAAGGGCAATGGTAAATACTTCAGCTTGCAACTTTTTAGACAGTTTCAGGCTGTCATTTCCTCAGTTTGAAATGTAATTAAGAAATGGCAGTAAGCAACAGAAGGTCAGAAAGACAAGAAAAAAAAAATCAGAGACAACTGCTCAAATGACTGTTTACTTCAACAGTAAGTATGACCAGGGGTGCCCAAACTTTTTTATGCCACTGTACAATAAATGATGCAAAACCATGTTTTATGTTCATCTGTCAGATTCATGGCTGGTAGAGATTAGTGATGAGCGAAAGGGGCTATATTCGAATTTGCGATATTTCACGAATATTTTGTAGAATATTCGCCATATATTCGTGAATTTCGAGAATTCGAGATTATTTTATTAAATGGGAAAAATCGGCAATGTAAAAATTGCGTAATGCGAATTCGTAACGCGAAATACAGGCGTGGGTCCACTTTGGCTACATTTTTCAAGCTGGTATAAGTTTCCTGAGACTGGAGAAAATGGTTGGCACGGCAGAACATTAGAATAGCTTTATATGCATATAGAGTCAAGTGCTCCAATATATTCGCGTTTGCACTAATTGGCAGTGATTAGAATATTTTTTCGCACTACGTGCAAATTCACATTTTAGCTGGTCTGACTACAGATTACTGATTGGTGCACTAAGTATTGTTGCGAACTTGACATTGCTTCCTTCTCATTGGCCCACAAGCAAGAAGCAGAGAGAAATCGTGTTCAGATGGAAAAAAATGCTGAATATTCGATATAATGAATATATAGCACTATAAATATTTGCAAATTTTAAAAGTGCCGATATTCGCAATAAAAATTTGCTATTCGAATATTCGTGCTCAACACTAATAGAGATGAGTGAATTTCTCAAAAATTCAATTTGACCGGTTTGCCCAATTTTCCCAAAAAAGTTGGTTCGATCCGAATTTATTTTTTGGCGAATCAATTTAAAAAACGGCTATTTCCTGGTATCAGAGAGCCTTTATAGTGGTGTAGAACACTGTGCCTTGCAGTAACACGCATAGGAAGTCTGCTGTGGTAGTAAAACAATTCTGTGAGTCAGTATGACATGTAGATGACAAGCGTCGCTCTTAGAATCACTGCACACTTCCCTTATTTGGGCAGTTTTGGGGCCAAAACTGACTAAATAACTCAAGTGTGAACTCAGCCTTACAGGTCAATGTTAGCACCAGGTATAAAGAACCGCGCAGAGGCCCAAGAACCTGCTATAGCGTAAAAAACGCACTCCTTTTACACAAATTCACTGATTTGGCAAAGATTTCTACAGAACCCGTTCTATTAAATGCTTTTACAAGTAGAGCCCCCTGACAGAGTGAAGTGGGTGTCAGCAGTAAGTTTGTGTTGAAGTCACTGATTATTTTGTCCTTCCTCTGATCCATCAGAACAATAAACCCCAAAAAACGGATCCTGTCTGTGGAGCATCTGCCTTCACTCGGTCAGACATTTGTCAGAATTCATCAGTATTGCAAAAGCCAAAAAGAACAGGAGCTTGCTGCTTTTCCAAGACTGCTTTACCAAGAGCTGATCTACAAGAGCATTGGAGATATTCAGGAGAATAACCAGGAGGTAATCTGGAGGTGGATACAATCTAAACAAGTAAGATTTTGTTTGTTTTAAAATCTTTCCCCTCTTTACAATGGCAGACCTGGTTCTGTGCAGGAATTGTTGTGCTTTTATTCAGGTTCCGCTCGTCAGAGGTTTGGATACTGTCTGATCTGTAGACAGCTCTCCACAATGCAGCAGGAAATCACCTTTTTGAAATATGAGATTTTTAAATTAACCAGCTAAGCAAACTCAGCTGAGAACATTGGCAATGCCACTGCCAAAGAGGCCCCCTAGAAATGGAAGATGGGTTACTGTAGGTTCTGGTAGACTGAGAGTTGTGAATAGAAGGCATGTCCCACAGTCTGTGGCTCTCCATAATTCATTTGCAGCACTTTCAGAGTGCAAGAGCAACATGGAGGATGGCTCAAGCACAGTGGGTGAGAAACAATCATCTCCCATGCCTAAAGTATGTAAGACTGCAGCCAAAGACAAAAAGGAGAAGGTGAGGATTGATAGTAAGCAGCTGTTGGTGGGCGATTCCATCATAAGAGGTGTGAAGTTTGAGGAGAATGGTGTTGTGAGATGTCTCCCTGGTGCTACCGCTAGCAGGGATAGACGACGGATCCTTAATATTGTTAGGCAAGCAAAGCAGGAAAGGGAAGTGGATGTTATTCTCCATCTTGGGACAAACGATCTGGCTTGCAATGAGGTTTCAAAGGTGAAAGAAGCTTTTCACACACTTGGAAAGGATATACGGGAGGTTGCATCAACTGTTTCATTCTCTGCAGTTTTGCCTGTGCATAACCTTCAGCATGACAGGAAGATGCGCATTAAGGAATTCAATATATGGCGTGGAGAATGGTGTCTGAACCAAGGGTTTGGCTTTGTGACTCATGTTAGCTCTTGTTCGAATGGAAAAGAACTGTACAAGAAAGATGGTTTGCATCTTTTCTCTCAAGAACTAATGTCCTCGGTGAACAGTCCAGGTATTTGCTAAGAAGCATTTAAACTAGGAAAGGGGGGCAAAAGAGTGATAATCCAGCAGTCCAACTGCCCCCCGGAACAATGCCCAGAAGAGGCCAGTAGCACAAAGGTTAAGAAATGACAAGCTCAGATGTCTTGTCTACAAATGCTCGCAGTCTAGGGAATAAGATCAATGAACTTGAGGCTATAATGGCATCTGAGAATATAGATGTGGTGGCTGTTACGAGACGTGGTTCAAGGGGCAGACTGGGATATAGCAATAACCAGGGTTCTATCTATACAGGAAAGACAGAGAGGCAAGAAGGGGTGGCCCTGTATGTGAAAGATAGCATAAAATCTAATTTGATACAAGTTAGCGAGAACAATTTAGAGTCAGTTTGGGTTACCGTGCAGCTTGATAATCATAAGGTAACTCGTGTAGGTGTGATATATAGACCACCTAGCCAAGTCAAGAATTAGATGATCTACTAGTTGAGGAAATAGCTAAAATGACATTGAAGCGGGAAGTATCATTATGGGAGACTTCAATCTTCCAGATGTAAACTGGGAAAACCAAAATAGCTAGTTCTGCCAGGAGTACAGATATTCTAAATTCCCTACTGGGATTATCTCTACAGCAAGTAGTGGGAGGAGTCAACCCGGAAGGAGGCCATTTTAGATTTAGTATTCACAAATGGGAATTTGGTATCTGATATTACTGTAGGAGAGAGCTTGGGATCTAGTGATCACCAGTCAGTGTGGTTTACTATAAGTACAGTGACTGAGTCACACCACACAAAAACAAAAGTTTTAGATTTTAGAAAAACTGACTTTTCTAAAAATTCGATTAGTGGTATACGAGTCCCTATCAGACTGGAACAGTTTCATTGGAGTCCAGGAGAAATGGGACTACTTAAAACTGGCACTATTGAAGGCAACAGAAAATTGCATTAGGCTTGTCAGTAAAAGCAAAAAAAGGAAGAGACCACTGTGGTACTCAGCAAGAAGTGGCCAAAATCATTAAAAACAAAAAGAAGCATTTAGGAATTATACAAAAAAAAAAAAAAAACGAGGATGACAGACAATATTGATATTTATAAGATTAGGCAGAGAGAGGCCAAACAAGTTTAAGAGCTTCTAAAGCACAGGCAGAAGAGAAAAAGGAGCTCAGTCAGGAAAAAAAAGGCGAGAAGGCATTCTTCAGATACATAAATGAAAAAAGGGAATACTAAAACAAGGAATACCAAATTAAAAACAAAGGAAGGTATATGGAAGAAGATAAGAACTAGCTGACTGCCTCAATGAATACTTCTGTTTCAGTTTTTTACCAAGGAAAATGAAGGAGAAGGACCTCAGTTAGGAAAGAAGACTAATGAATCTTTTGATGCATGTGTCTTTACAGAGGAAGAGGTTCTAAGTCAGCTGTCTAAAATTAATACAAATAAGTCACAGGGGCCTGATGGGATACACCAAAGCTATTAAAAGAGCCTCAGCGGTGAACTAGCAAAACCATCTAACAGATTTATTTAACCAATCACTGGCAACAGGAGTCGTCCCAGAAGATTGGAAATTAGCCAAAGGTTGTGCCCATTCACAAGAAAGGGTAGTAGGGAGGAATCGGGCAACTATAGGCCAGTAAGCCTGACATAAATAGTGGGGAAATTAATGGAAACCATACTTAAGGAGAGGATTGTGGAACATCTAAAATCCCATGGATTGAAAGATGAAAAACAGCATGGTTTACTTCAGGGAGATCATGTCAAACTATTCTTATTGATTTTTTGATTGGGTGACTAAAATAATAGATGGGAGGAGGGGTAGTAGACATCGCTTATTCTAGACTTTAGTAAGGCTTTTGATACTGTCCACATAAGAGTCTTATCATTAAAGGCAAGTCTTTGGGCTTGGACTCCCATATGTTGAATGGATTAGGCAGTGGCTGAGGGACAGGCAACAGAGGGTTGTAGTCAATGGAGTATATTCAGACCAAGGTCTTGTTACCAGTGGGGTACCTCAGGGATCTGTTCTGGGACCCATATTTTGTTAATATCTTTATCAGCGAAATTGCAGAAGGCCTCGATGGTAAGGTGTGTCTTTTGCTGATGACACAAAGATTGGTAACAGGGTTGATGTTCCTGGAGGGATACACCAAATGGAAAAGGACTTAGGAAAACTAGAGGAATGGTCAAAAATCTGGCAACTAAAATTTAATGTTGGATATGTGCAAGATAATGCACCTGGGATGTAAAAACCAAGAGCAGAATATAAAATCAGTGATACAGTCCTAACCTCAGTATCTGAGGAAAGGGATTTAGGGGTCATTATTTCAGAAGACTTAAAGGTAGCAGACAACTGTCATAGAGCAGCAGGAAATGCTAGCAGAATGCTTGGGTGTTATTAGGGAGAGGAATTACCAGTAGAAAGAGGGAGGTGCTCATGCCGCTCTACAGAGCACTTGTGAGACCTCATTTGGAGTATTGTGCTCAGTACTGCAGACCAATCTCCAGAAGGATATGATACTTTTGGAGAGAGAGTTCAGAGAAGAAGCTACTAAACTGGTACATGGATTGCAGGATAAAATTTACCAGGAAAGATTAAAGGACCTTAACATGTATAGCTGGAAGAAAGACGAGACAGAGGGGATATGATAGAAACTTTTTTAAATACATAAAGGGAATCAACAAGGTAAAAAGAGGAGAGCATATTTAAAAGAAGAAAAAACTGCTACAAGAGGACATCGTTTTAAATTAGAGGGGCAAAGGTTTAAAAGTAATATCAGAAAGTATTACTTTACTGAGAGAGTAGTGGATGCATGAATAGCCTTCCTGCAGAAGTGGTAGCTGCAAATACAGTGGAGGAGTTTAAGCATGCTTTGGGATAGGCATAAGGCCATCCTTCATATAAGATAGGGCCAGGGGCTATCCATAGTATTTATGTATCTGGGCAGACTAGATGGGGCCCAAATGGTCCTTAACTGCCGACACATTCTATGTTTCTATGGATCCAAAACAGAGATGACACAATGAAGGATATTTGCATGTCTTCTGTGTTCTGTACCCACTCCTGCTTTTGAATACCAAATCATAGCCAATTCTGATGCAAAATAGGGACCATATCATGCAGGCCTTACAGCTGTTGCAAGACAGGGATATGTTGTTGCATCTAATTTTTCCTTCCTTTTTGACAGATCAGAAAAAGGGTCAAATAAATGATGATGATGTCAGCCAGGCAGAAAGGCGAAATAGTGGGCCCAGTCATGAAGTGGGGGAAGGTGGGAACAGCATGAGAAGTCCACGAGTGGCCCCTATGACATAGTGGTAAGTTGGAAGCAGCAAGAGGAGACCACCCGAGTTACACAATTACAGAGTCTGGAGATGGCAGCAGCATCAGAGGAGGCCACAGAGTGGCACAATGACAGTGTGGAGATGGCAGCAGCATCAGGTAACCACAGACTGGCACAATGACAGGATTTGGGAGGTGGTGGTAAGCATAAGGAGGGTAGCCACAGTTGTGGCACAATGAAAGTGTGGAGGGTGGAAGCAGCAGCATCAGGAGGCCACAGATTGTCATTGTGCCAGAGTGCGGAGGTGGTGGCAGCAGCATCAGGAGGAGGCCACAGGGTGGCATAATGACTGTGTAGAGGTGGCAGCAGCAGGATCAGGAGGCCAGAGTGGCACAATGACAGGATGTGGAGGTGGCAGAAGCATCAGGAGGAGGCCACAGGGTGGCATAATGACAGAGTATGGAGGTGGCAGCAGCAGTAGCATCAGGAAGAGATGACAGGGTGGCACAATGACAGTGTGGAGATGGCAGCAGCATCAGGATGCCACAGAATGGAAAATTGACAGTGTGGACGGGGCAGCAGCAGCATCATGAAACCTGAGTGGTGAGGTGGCCATCAGCATCAGGAGACCACAGAGTGACTCGTTGACAGAGGTGGGGAGGTGGGTAGCAATAACAGTACCAGCTGAAGATGGTGGGTTAAAAGAAGGAGCACTTAGCATCAGAGTGTGGCATCAGGCGAGTGGCAGCATCAGAAAAGTAGCTGTGGCAGGTAGCAGAAAGAAACCAGTCTCTTTTGTCAAAGTGTGGTGTGGCACCATGGGATGATCTAGTCTGAGGCATCAGGCATTAGTGGGTGGAAATCCTGGCTGATCCATGTCTGATTCATCTTGACAAAGGTCAGTATATACACAGGCAAGTTCTTCTTGGGGTAACTATGGCCCCCCGCCGCACTAAACACCCGCTCTGATGCCATACTACTGGCCGGGCAGGACAGCTTTTCCAGGGAAAACTCGGCCAGTTGCACTTTGGCAGACACCGACAGGCTCAAGGACTGGCTTACCTTCTGTTCTACAATTGTGTGCAGGGCTGGTACTGCCATTTTGGCAAAAAAAATGACAGTTTGGGACACTCCACCTCACTCGGCACAAGCCATTAGTTCTCTGAAAGGTGCAGAGTCCACTACTTGGAAAGGGAGAAACTGCAGCACCAGAAAATTGGCCAGGAGCACATTCAGCTTCTGCGCCTTTGGATGAGTGCACGCATACTGTTGTCTCTTGGCAATCGCTTTGGTGATCGATTGCTGACCGAATGACTGACAAGGAGTAGGAGCAGGAGCATCAGGACCAGCAGATGATGAAAAGGACAGACAGCTCCCTTCGGCTGAGGTGTTAGAGCCTTGGCTGCCTGAAATCGGGTGCATGCCAATGGGTGATGCAGCTGTTGCTGTGGCAGGCTGGACCACCACATTGGAGCCACGGTTCTCCCAGGCCACTTTATGGTGACACCGATTATGTTGATGCAGGGGCATAGTGCCAACATTGGCACCCTGGCCACTCCTCACCTTCTGCCCACAGATTCTACAAAAGGCCATATTTACCTTCCCTTGGTGGCTTAACAAAAAACTGCCAAACCGCGAGTAGGTGATTTTACCCCCAACACTCCACACTGACTGACTGCTACCGCCGCTGCTTCCGTGAACCCCTGCACCACTACTTTCCGGTTAGGTAGGCTCTTGGCGAAGCGGGTGGTCTACCCCGGGCACGTTTGGCTCCCGACCTCCCGCTGCTGCCATACTGATGACTCCCGGCCATGCTAGCGACTTGCTGGCTCCGCCGCTGCCTGAGGGACAACCTGCAACCTTCTTCTCCTAATGATGATGAAGCCCCTTCGTCACTCGGCTCCCAAGTGCGGATGTCTCCTCCACATATTGGCTGGCCAGTAGATGCTGACTGTCCTCTAGGTAGCTCGTCCTCACTGTATTGTGGAGCTGAGCCCATGGCATATAATACTTGTCTGTCTGAGGGAACAGAAAAGAACAGAGGCGAGTTGAGGACATGGAGGGCACAGGGCCTACTCCAGGTCATGCCAACTAAGGGTTGTGTCTGACGAACCCAACAACTCTTCACTTGGGGTTGTCTGATGTCACTTGGGATGAAATGGATGACTTTGTCAACCATTCAAGAACCACTGGGTTGCTGGGTCAAAAGGCACAACCACTAGAAACCGGGAGCTCAGGCCTCTCGCTACGACTCCTAGTGCCACGCCCCCCCTTACTCTGCTGCGACCTGTGCCTGTGCCAGAAACATTTAGGCCTCTGTCACTCCCTGTGCAGGGCATGGCACATCTCTGTCTGACATACTGTTAGATCAAAAAAAAAAATAATAATAATTAAAAACACCAAACACCCCAAAAAAGTCTGTAATTTTCTCACTTCACCACACAACGGTTAATAAGCCCTTTTTCTTTTTTCCACTAGTGCACGCCAAGGAAGTTTTTAGAACATATAACTGCACCGCTGAGTGGCAAATAATGTACATTTTTGTGCCACTAATACAAGCCAAAAAGGACTTTAGAATATATACAGTAACTGCACCGCTGAACGGCAAATAGGCCCTTACTTTTTTCCACTTACATATACACGCCACAAAAGGCTTCAGAACATATAACGGCACAGCTCAACGGGCAAATATATATTTTTTGCCACTAAGAAATGCCAAAAAGGGCTGTAATTTTCTCACTTCATCACACAAGGCAAACACTTTTTTTTTGTGCCACTAATGCAAACCAAAAGAGCTTTAGAACACAATAACTGCCACCGCAGAACGACGAAATAATATATATTTTTTTGCCACTAATTACCAAACCAAAAGGGGCTTTATAACATATACATAATTATATATTTTTTTATTTCACCATACAATGGCTAATAAGTCCTGTTTTTCCATTAACTACAAGCCAAAAAAAAGCTTTAGAACATGTAACTGCACCGCACAAGGGCAAATAAGAATGTATAAATATTTCCTTGTAATAAACCCTGTATATGGCTGTATCAAGCACCACTTGCACCACAATAACATTAACGGTTTGGCTTAAATTACAGAGCTGTATAATGTCAATTTGGATTCCCAGTCAGTGCAGCAAGGTGTAATAGGATTGTTTCTATTACCCAGGCTGGTAAACTACCCTACTGAACCCTGTTCTGCTTCAAAACTGTGGAATGATTCCTCCCTATCCTTTCTTTGAACTTCTATACAGCAAATGGCTGAATCTAAGATGGCTGAGGCTATTTATAGGGCTGTGACATCACAGGTGTCACCGCTGAGATGCGGAAAACCCTCAGCCGTGCGATGGCCAGAAGATGGAAAAGGTTGCTACTTGGCCAGAACCACAGAATTAGGGAGCAAGTCACCTCCTAGAGCTTCCCTAATCTGACCCTGACTCCTAGCTGCATGAGCCGCCCTTGAAGGTAGGAGGGCTCATGCTCAGGAACCTCGGATCCCTTCTGACCCTCCGCCGATCCCTGAACTAGGAGCTGGGTAGACAGCCCGTTCCTCCTGGACGCGGAGAAACCGGAGTCTAAAGTGGCCAAGCTATAAAGAAAGGGGAACAGAAACAGACATATGGCAATGGCAGGTAAGTGCAACTAGTACCACACCTACCTGCCACAGACACAGAGCCTGGAACCCAAGTATAAATGCTGCTGTCCACAACAACACAAGAGACAGAGCACACACCACACAGGAACCCAGGAAACCATACGCTGCAATAAATAAGCATAACACAAACACATCTTCATAACATCGGGTATCACATTCTATGACCACAAGGGTGGCCCTCACTGGCAGCTAGTATAAGGGACCAGGAGGGTGCCTCCAGCTTACTACAAGGCTGGAGTACCCCTCAGCTTCTGAAACACAACTGAAGCTATATATGCCCAAGTAGCCACACCCACACAGACACACCCAGTGGACACACACTAGGAAGGGAATTAACCCTTCTCCACACCAGGGAAGGGAAGACAGCAACTTAAAGGAGAAAGTGCACACATAACTAAACCTCGTGCACACATACAAACACACCAAGACAGATGCAACCGCATGCACTTGACAGCAAGCTGCCTAGCAACCGCTCAGGCCGCTATACTGCCAAAGCATCACAAGAACATGTTGCCAACGGCAACCACAAGTGAGGCAACATACAAGCGGCCCTCACCTGTGGTTGAAACAACCACACGAGACCGCAGGCAACAGCATGCGGTATGAGGAGTCACGACCATGACCATTTGTTACCAAATCAATTTTTCCTGAAATTCGGATCAAATTCCACTTCGTCAACTTCGATTCACTCATCTCTAAGGGCTGGTGACGGACATATAAACATTAATAAACTAACAAAAAAGGAGAAAATAGAAACTTAGGCGGCATTGAGAGGATGGGAGCTCTGAGAGAACAATCCTGTCAAATAGAAAAGAGAATCTGACTGATATAGTTTTCCTCATATTAAAATTTCTGTATATATTCCAATGTTGCCAAATTTAGAGGAAGTTCCCTCTGGTAACAAAATCTCTTTAGACCTATACTGCTGATTGACCTTATTAATCCATCATTTTACTGGTTGGAGTTTAATAGAGAGCCAATAAAGGGGTATAAAAAGTCGAGCTAGTGTAATAAGTTGGTCGGAACAGAAGAGGGTTGGTGTTCCCTGCTTCTTGAGTGCTGAGGGGAAAAAAGCAGTCTCTGGACAACATTTGTAGAAGATTTTACATATCTTATTCTTCTGCAAAATATACACTATCTTTCCACCATTCCATTTACTTATCTTCCCACATTAACCACCAGATATGGAATAAGGTTCCTCTATACCTTAAATGTCTCCACATATATGTGTGAGTGACATCAAGTAAGTAAGCTTATCAGGAGTGTTATACCATTTTGTCATGACCTTATATCAATTTTCCTAATATCCACAAATCTAGAGGTCCGGTTGGATGAGGTGAAAGCACCAGGGTAACCTCTGAGAAGGTAAAATGTCTGCCATATTCTAAGACAAGCAGAAGTAAAATCATAGGGAAGGGTCTAGAAGGATTTATAAATCATAGATACAAGTTTCTTAAAGTGTGAGGATCTAGACAACAGTTCCTCAAACCAGGTAAGAGATCTGTTAAATGAGATTTGAGGTGAAATAAAATATATGTGACTAAAGAGTGAAGTAAAGATAAAATTGTAGGCATTGCCTTGATAGTGTTAGTGGTTAGAAAAAAATATCATTGGTGACAGTCGCAACTTTATGTTTAATTAGAGATGAGCGAATCGAAGTTGACGAAGTGGAATTCAATCCGAATTTCAGGAAAAATTCAATTTGCACTGAATCTGAATTCCCTCACGCTTCGTGGTACTGAATCACATTTTTTCTAAATAGCTGCTGCACTTGTAAGGACATGGAGCAAGGAACTCTAGGAAGTGGGATCACCCATCATGCCATGCATGCAGCCAATCAGCAGCCAGCCAGCCCTGTGATGTTACAGCCCTATAAATAGCCTCAGCCATCTTGGATTCATTTTCCAGTGTACTTAGTGCAGGGAGAGATGTCAGCAGGCACTAGGGACAGTGCTAAAAAAAACTTCATTGTGCTAAAAAACACAATTTACAAGTGCAGGGAAAAGATTGTTCAAGGGTGTAGGGAAAGGATAGGGAGAATCATTCCACAGCATTTATGTTGAACAGGGTTCAGTAGTGGAGGTTACAGCCTGGGTAATAGAAACAATCTGATTACACCTTGCTAACTGGGGACCCTAATTGCCATATACAGCTCTGTTATTTCCAGCAAAACCGGTCGTTGTTATTGGGGTGTTACAGCCATTACAGGGTCATGTATTAGTGGCGAAATAAAAATAATTTGCCGCTCAGCGGTGCAGTTATATGTTCTAAAGCCTATTGTGGCGTGTATTAGTGAAAAAAGTTAAATGTATTTTGCTGTTCAGCACTGCAGTTATATGTTCTAAAGACCTTTTTGGCGTGTATTTGTGGCAAAAGTAAAATATATTTGCCGTTCAGCGGTGGCAGTTTTATGTTCTAAAAGACCGTTTTTTTTGGCGTGTATTTGTGGCAAAAGTTAAATATATTTGCCGTTAAGCGTTGCAGTTATATGTCCTAAGGCCTTTTGTGGTGTGTACACAATACACACAATGGCAAAATAAAAATTTATTTGCGGTTCAACTGTGCAGTTATATTTTCTAAAGCCCTTTTTTTTGTGTATTAGTGTGGAAAAAAAGGGCTTATTAGCTGTTGTTGTGTGGTGAAGTGAGAAAATTACAGACTTTTTTTGATGTTTTAATTTCCTTTTATTTATTTATTTGGTCTAACAGTATATCAGACAGAGAAGTGCCAGGCCTTGCACAGGGGAGTGGCAGAGGCCTAAATGTTTCTGGCGCAGGCAGAGGTCACAGCAGTGTAAGAGGCAGTGGCAGCAGGGGTCACTTTGAGAGGCCTGAGCTCCCAGTGTCCCAGCTAGCAGTTGTGTTTTGACCAGCAACCCAGGGGTTCTTGAATGGTTGACTTGATCTTCGACTTTGTCGCCAAGTTACATTAAACACCCCCAGCCAAGAGTCAGTGGGTTTGTGAGACACAACCCTTAGTTGGCATGGCCTGGGTGCAGGCTCTGTGCCCTCACCTGTCCTCAACCTGCCTCTGTCCTTTTCTGTTCCCTCAGCCAGACAAGTATTGTATTGCTGATGGGCTCAGCTTCACTATACAGTGAGGATGAGCTTCTAGTAGGAGGTCAACAGCTACTGGCAAGCCAAGATGTGGAGGAGACATCTGCCGCTTCCTCCACTAGGCAGGCAAGTAGTGATGAGGAGAGTGACGTGGGAGCTGGTGTTGTTAGCGGTCAGGCTCCTGACCCAAAAAAGGTTGTGGAGGACATCAGTGACGTGCAGACAGTACTCGATGATAATGTAGCTGATTGCACTTGGGAGCCAGGTGATGAAGGGGCTTCATCATCAGCTGGGAGAAGAGGGTGGCAGCTTGCGTGTGAGGCAGTATCGGAGCCAGCAAGTGGCTAGTGTGGCCGGAAGTCAGCAGGGTGGCAGAAGTGGGAGGTCGGGAGCCAAACGTGCCTGCGATAGACCATCCGCATCACAGGAGCCTAGCTGCCCGGAAAATAGCGGTGCACGGGTTCACGGAGGCAGCAGCCATAGCAGTCAGTCAATGCGTTGCCGGAGGAGGTGAATATGGCCATTTGTCAATGTTGGCACCACAGCCCTGCGTCAACATATGCAGCATCACCATAAAGTGGCCTGGGAGAACCGTGGCTCTGATGTGGTGGTCCAGCCTGCCGCAGCAACCGCTGCATCACCCAGTGGCACACAGCCGATTTCAGGCAGTGAAGGCTCCAGCACCTCAGCCAAAAGGTGCTGTCTGTCCTTCCCATCATCTGTTGGTCCTGATGTTCCTGCTCCTTGCCCTCCTACTCCTCATTAGTCATTTCATAAGCAATTGATCACCGAAGCAACAACAGTATGCGTTCACTCATCCAACGGTGCAGAAACTGAAAGTGCTTCTGTCCAAGTTGCTGATGCTGCAGTCCCTCCCTTTCCAAGTGGTGGACTCTACACCATTCAGAGAACTGATGGCTTAAGCCGACGCGAGGTGGAAGTCCCAAGCCATCATTTCTTTGCCAAAAAGACGGTATCAGCCCTGCACACACTTGTAGAAACAGAAGGTGGGCCAGTGCTTGAGCCTGTCTGTGTATGCCAAAGTGCACGTCAGCGCTGGACACTGGGCAGCCAAACTGGATTGTGTCGGCGATTGGCCAAGTTTGCCCTGGAAAAGCTTGTCCTGCCAGGACAGTAGTGTGCATCAGTGCAGGTGTTTAGTGCAGCAGGGGGACATAGCTACCCCAAGGAGAACTCGCCTGTCCACCCAAAATGTGCATATACTGGACCTTTGTCAAGATGATCAGGCGTGGATTAACCAGGATTTCCACCCACCAATGCTTGATGCATCAGACTAGATCAACCATGATGCCATACCAACACTTTGACGAAAGAGACTGGTTTCTTCTGGCTACCTGCCTCAGCTACTATTCTGATGCTGCCACCTGCCTCATGCCACACATCTGATGCCAAGTGCTCCTTCTGTTCACCCACCATCATTAGCTGGTATTGTATTTCCACCCCACTTCCCCACTCTGTCACCGGGTCACTCTGAGGTCTCCTCATGCTGCTGACACCTCCACACTATGTCACCTTGCCAGTCTGTGTTCTCCTGCTGCTACTGCCACCTCCACACTATATCAGCGTCTGCCACGTCGTGGTCTTCTGATGCTTTCTGCTACATCCACACTATGTCACCTTGCCACTGTCTGTGGCCGCCTGATGCTGCTGCCACCTCCACACTATGTCACCTTGTCCACTCTGTGGTCTCCTCATGCTGCCGCCACCTCCACACTATATCACCTAGCCACTCTGTGGTCTCTGATGTTGCTTCCACCTTTACACACTATGTCACCTTGCCACTCTGTGGCCTCCTGATGCTGCTGCCATTTCCACAATATGTAATCTTGCCCCTCTGTGGCCTCCTGATGCGGCTGCCACCTCCACACTATGTCATATTACCACTCTATGGCCTCCTCTTGCTGCTGCCACCCCCAACAATATGTGACCTTTCCACTCTGTGGCCTTCTGATTGCTGCCCTGGACACCTCCACTCTATGTCAGCTTGTCACTCTTGGTCTCCTCATGCTGCAGCCACCTCCACACTAAGTCACCTTGCCACTCTGTGGCCTCCTGATGTTGCTGCCACCTCCATACTATGTTCAACTTTCCCCTCTGTGGCCCCTCCTGATGCAGCCGCCACCTGTCACACAGTCATTGTGCCACTCTGTGGCCTCCTTCAGATGTTGCTGCTGCCACCCTCCACACTCTGTCATTGTGCCACTTTGTGGCTTCCTGCTGCTGCTGCCACCTCCACAATGTCATTGTGCCACTTTGTGGCTTCCTGCTGCTGCTGCCACCTCCACAATGTCATTGTGCCGCTCTATGGACTTTTAATGCTGTTCCCACCTTCCCACCTTCATGACTGGGACACTATTTTGCCTTTCGGGCTGGCTGACATCATCATTTATTTGACCCTTCTTCTGATCTGTCAGAAGGAAATTAAAATGAGATGCACAGTGATCCTGTATGTGTAGCAGCTGTAAGGCCTGTATGGCCCCATCAGAATTGGCTTGTGATTTGGTAGCCAAAAGCAGGAGTGGTTACAAAGCACAGAAGACAGGCAAATATTCCATTCACGTGTCATCTCGGTTTTGGATCCACTCTTGTTTTTATTGGCATTAGCAATACTGATGGATCACTGACCAATGCTGAAAGTGGATGCTCACAGACAGGATCTTTTTTTGGGGGGGTTATTGTTCTCATGAATCAGAGGAAGGGCAAAATAATCAGTGACGTCAACACAAACTTACTGCTGACACCTTCCCCACTCTGTTGGGGGGCTCTACTTGTATAAGAGTTTAATAGAACATGTTCTGTAGACATCTATGGGGAATCAGCTGACAATGGTTTAAAAGGAGTGCCCTACTTCTTGACGCTAACATCGACCTGTAAGGCTGAGTTCATACTTGAGTTATTTGGTCAGTTTTGGCCCCGTGACTGCCCAAATAAGTGAAGTGTGCAGTGATTCTAAAAGCCGACACCTGTCATCTGCATGTCATACTGACTCACAGTATTATTTCACTACCAAAGCAGAACTCCCTATGCGTGTTACTGCAAGGTACAGAGTTGTACATCACTATAAAGGCTCTCTGCATCCAGGAAATAGCCATTTTTAAACACGAGGCACAGCAAATAAATTTGGATAGAAACAATTTTTTTTCCAAAAATTCAGCGAACCGGCCGAATCTTTGAAAAATTCGCTCATCTCTAATGTTAATGTCCCTAAAGCTACAGTCCTTGAATAGCAGTCTCTTGTGTCAGAGATTGCATAAATATGTTGAGGACAAACAAAAGTAGCCATTCAGGGAAGCCATGTCTTTTGCCACTATTGATACTGAATTTGGAGGACATGGAGCCACTGACTACTTTTGTGGGGAATGAGTATACATTTCAAAAAGTTGCATCAAAAAAGGGGTTATGGAAATGAAATTTCAATAGGGTTAGTTTTATAAATAACCAATATATTCCTTCAAATGTCTTCTCAGCATCTGTGCCAAGAAAAAATAGGGGAGGTGATTTATGAGAGACATTATAAAGAATATTCAATATCATAGCTGTATTTTCCTTCTTTCCCTCTAACAAAGCTGGCTTAATCAGAATGTATTAAGCATAGGAAGAATAGACTGCAAACGTGTGGCCAATTTTGGGCCATTTTGGCTATCAATTAAAGATCTACAGTATATTTAACCCCTTAAGGACCGGGCTCATTTTCACCTTAAGGACCAGGCCATTTTTTGCAAATCTGACCAGTGTCACTTTAAGTGCTCATAACTTTAAAACGCTTTGACTTACCCAGGCCGTTCTGAGATTGTTTTTTTCGTCACATATTGTACTTCATGTCCACTGCTAAAATTGGGTCAAAAAAGTTAATTTTTTTGCATAAAAAATACAATTTTTACCCAAAAATTAGAAAAATTAGCAAATTTCAAAGTTTCAGTTCTCTACTTCTGTAATACATAGTAATACCCCCAAAAATTGTGATTACTTTACATTCCCCATATGTCTACTTCATGTTTGTAGCATTTTGGGAATGATATTTTATTTTTTGGGGATGTTACAAGGCTTAGAAGTTTAGAAGCAAATTTTGTAATTTTCAGAAATCTTCAAAATCCCACTTTTTATGGACCAGTTCAGGTTGAAGTCATATTGTGAGGCTTAGATATTAGAAACCTCCAAAAATGGGACCTCCCATTCTAGAAACGACACCCCTCAAGGTATTCAAAACTGTTTTTTTCAAACTTTATTAACCCTTTAGATCTTCCACAAGAGTTAATGGCAGATGGTGAAACAATTTTGAAATTTCTATTTTTTGGAAAATTTTCCAATATAATCAATTTTTTCCAGGAGTAAAACAAGGGTTAACTGCCAAACAACACTCAAAATGGGTTGCCCTGATTCTGTAGTTTGCAAAAACACCCCATATGTGGTCGTAAACTACTGTTTGGCCGATCGGTAGCACATAGAAGGAGGGGAACACCATATGGGTTTTGGAAGGCAGATTTTGCAGGACTGGTTTTGTTTATACCATGTCCCATTTGAAGTCCCCTGTTGCACCCCTAGAATAGAAATTTCAAAAAAGTGACTCCATCTAAGAAAGTACACCCCTCAAGGTATTCAAAACTGGGTTTACAAACTTTGTTAACCCTTTAGGTGTTCCACAAGAGTTAATGGCAGATGGAGAAACAATTTTTAAATTTCTATTTTTTGGAAAATTTTCCAATATAATCAATTTTTTCCAGGAGTAAAACAAGGGTTAACTGCCAAACAACACTCAAAATGGGTTGCCCTGATTCTGTAGTTTGCAGAAACAACCCCATATGTGGTCGTAAACTACTGTTTGGCCGAACGGTAGCACATAGAAGGAGGGAACACCATATGGGTTTTGGAAGGCAGATTTGGCAGGACTGGTTTTGTTTTATACCATGTCCCATTTGAAGCCCCCTGTTGCACCCCTAGAATAGAAATTTCAAAAAAGTGACTCCATCTAAGAAAGTACACCCCTCAAGGTATTCAAAACTGGGGTTTACAAACTTTGTTAACCCTTTAGGTGTTCCACAAGAGTTAATGGCAGATGGAGAAACAATTTGAAATTTCTATTTTTTGGAAAATTTTCCAATATAATCAATTTTTTCCAGGAGTAAAACAAGGGTTAACTGCCAAACAACACTCAAAATGGGTTGCCCTGATTCTGTAGTTTGCAGAACCACCCCATATGTGGTCGTAAACTACTATTTGGCTAAACGGCAGGACATAGAAGAAGGGGAACACCATATGGTTTTTGGAAGGCAGATTTTGCTGGACTGGTTTATTTACACCATGTACCCTTTCAAGCCCCCTGATGCACCCCTAGAGTAGAAACTCCATAAAAGTGACCCCATCTAGGAAACTACGGGATAAGGTGGTTGTTGTTTTGGGACTATTTTTGGGGTAAATTTGATTTTTGGTTGCTCTATTTTACTCTTTTTTGAGGCAATGTAACAAAAAAATTAAATTCTAAAATAGTTTCTACATTCGCGATTTAGTTTTGTGGAACACCTAAAGGGTTAACATAGTTTGTAAAGTAACTTTTGAATACCTTGAGGGGTGTAGTTTATTAGATGGGGTCACTTTTTTGGAGTTTCTAGTCTAGGCTACATCAGGGGGGCTTCTAATGGGACATGGTGTAAAAAAAAAAACTGTCCATCAAAATCTGCCTTCCAGAAACCGTATGGAGTTCCCTTCGTTCTATGCCCTGCCGTGTGGCTATATAGCCATTTACGACCACATATGGGGTGTTTCTGCAAACTACAGAATCGGGGCAATAAATATTAGTTTTGTTTGGCTGTTAACCCTTGCTTTATTACCGGCAAAATGGATTCAAATTGAAATTTTGCCCAAAAATGGGTGTTTTGGCACCGTTTTTATAGCGACGACTTTTACGCACGCGACGATGCCCAATATGTATGGCTCTCAGACTTTGGAAACACTAAGCAGGCATCCTAAAACTTTTTTTGGCTTCGTCCCTTCTTTCCAGTATGGGGGACCACACCTGGAAAGTGTTGGCCAGGGACGATCCGGGCGCCTTCAGTTCCCGAGGTACTCCGGCCTGCTCTTTCCCGGTCCGAAAAAATCAGGGCCTTGAGGACTGCCTCATAGAACTGGAGGAATGTCCCCTGTGCTGCCAGCGCTTTGGGATAGTACAAAAGAGTTGTACATGGCAACCTGTACCAAGTAGACCGTAACTTTTTTGTACCATGCCCGGGTTTTGCGCATGGCGTTATATGGCGTGAGGACTTGATCAGAGAGATCAACTCCTCCCATATACCGATTGTAGTCAACGATACAATCGGGCTTGAAGACCGTTGCCGCGGTACCTCGCACAGGGACAGGGGTGGTGCCGTTACCGTGGATTGTGGACAGCATAAGGACATCCCTCTGTCCTTACACCTGAACAGCAACAGGTTTCCACTGGTAAGGGCACGGGTCTCACCCCTAGGGATAGGTACCTGGAGGGGGTAGGCAGGAGGCCGCTTTGATTTTTTCCGCACGGTCCCACAAGCGAACGTGGATCTGGCGGCAAGGGACCTGAACAAGGGAATGCTGGTATAAAAGTTATCCACGTACAAGTGGTAACC
The DNA here is from genome assembly GCF_905171765.1 of Bufo bufo. Taxonomy (NCBI): domain Eukaryota; kingdom Metazoa; phylum Chordata; class Amphibia; order Anura; family Bufonidae; genus Bufo; species Bufo bufo. The sequence continues at coordinate 751,615,514 of NC_053390.1, read as the reverse complement.
ATTATCCAGCAGTGGGTACATAAGGTCCCACACGAGTTTCCCGCTAACACCCAGAGTGGGGGGACATTCTGGGGGTTGAATATGGGAATCTCGCCCCTCGTACACACGAAATTTGTAAGTGTACCCTGAGGTACTCTCACAATTTTGTATAGCTTCACGCCATAACCTCGCCCGCTTTGTGGGAATGTATTGGCGGAAACTGAGTATCCCCTTGAACGCAACGAGAGACTCATCAACCGCGACCTCCCTTCCAGGTACGTAGGCCTCCATGAATTTGGCCCCAAAGTGATCGATGACCGGCCGTATCTTATACAGCCGGTCATAGGCAGGATCACCTCGGGGTGGACATGCTGCATTATCGGAATAATGCAAACATTTCCGGATGGCCTCAAACCGTGTACGTGTCATGACCATACTGTACAGTGGGGTCTGGTATAGGACGTCCCCATTCCAGTATTGCCTGACACTGGGTTTTTGGACTAGACCCTTATGCAGCACGAGGGTCTAGCCAAAACTGAGCCTTGGTTTTGAGCGACGAACTGTTGGGCGTACAGATTCGTCTGCCTCACCATCAAATTCACCAGTGGGTTACTGAAAAAAACGAAAATAGTCTATTTCAGTAAACCCCACTGTGGGAATCTGGATTCCAGGATTGCCAGCAAAATCCGGAATCTCAGGCTCAAAGTCCACTGGGGGACACCAACTAAGTTCATCGGCAGGGGGCTCCGGTGGACTTATTTGGTGGGCCGGGAAACCAATACGAACCCCAGGGCGGCTCGTACTAGGGTGGGCCACAGGATCCCTAGCATGTGGGGCCCCTGGCTCTGCCTGGCGGCGTCTCCGCCGCCTTGGTGGCTCATCGTCATCCGATGATGATGAGGAGGATGCGGATGATAAAAGGAATGTGGGGTCATCCTCACTGGGGCTCTCAGAGTCGGAGGCAATCTGGGCATATGCCTCCTCGGCCGAGAACATCCGGCGGGCCATGGGTGTGTGTGCGTGTAGGTGTGCGTGTGTGTAAACCTTTATTATATGTGCGTGTGTGTGGGGGCAACGGGTGTTCACGTACTAAAAAAGGCAAAAAAAAAGGACAAGTGTTAGGAAAAAAAAAGTTAAAACTTGCTGATCAGCGGTCGGTGGGGTGGTGGGGCGGGCGATGCGCTAACAGTGGACGGACGCTAAAAAGTGCCGGCCAGTCAGCGCACGCAGAAAAAAAAAAGTGGTGGTGAAGGGGGGGGGGGGGGGGGAGTCTGGTGGGGGGGGGGCTGGTGGGGGGGGGTGGGGGGGAGGCTGGTGGGGGGGAGGCTGGTGGGGGGGGGTGGGGGGGAGGCTGGTGGGGGGGGGTGGGGGGGGAGGCTGGTGGGGGGGGGTGGGGGGGGGGTCAAGTGGCAGGGGGGGTCTGGGTTAGGGTTAGATGGATAGATGGAAGTTTGGAATAAAAGTACTTTTTTTTTCTAACTTACTTTTCCCTTCTTTCCCTGCCTAACGGTGCCTCTCCCTCACTGACCCTAACCTACCTGGGTGGTGATGGGTGCAGGAGGGTGATGTATGCCGATTAGGGGGACGCAGGAGCTGGTGCTGGACGATGCTGCTTGGTCAGGGTGCTGGACAGGAAGAGGAGGGGAGAGAGGAGCGCAGGAAGTTTGAATCTCGCGCCTCTCTCCCCTGCACCAATCAGCACCCTGGACAGCGGCGGCCAGCACCGCCTCTCCAAATCCTCGGACTGCGATAGGTGGTGTATAATTACGCCACCGATCGCAGTCTTTTTCCGGTTCATCGGGTCACAGGACACCCGAATGGACCGGAAACGCAGGTCTGAATTGACCTGCGGTTTTCTGCGATCGCCGATACGGGGGGTCAAATGACCCCCCCCCTGCGTTGTTACCGGATGCCGGCTGAATGATTTCAGCCGGCGTCCCGTTCCGATTAACCCCCGCGGCGCCGGAATTCCGATTTTAAGTCAGGACGTACCGGTACGTCCTTGGTCCTTAAGGACTCGGGAAATAGGGCGTACCGGTACGTCCTATGTCCTTAAGGGGTTAATATGGAAATGGGGCAATATTTAGCATAAGAGGTCAAACCCTACCCCTCTTTAGGAAACAAGGAAATTTGGTCATGGATAATATCTGTGAAGAGGGCAGCATTGTGTAAGGCAGAATTGCTTATGGAGATGAGTCAAGGGAGTAGTCTTGAGATAGTGGTGTACTAGGAGATCAGGAAGTCATCTGGACCAGGTTTTTTTCCATTAGGTGTGTATTTGACAGTAGGTGTGTATTTGACACCACAATTCTTGTAGAGTAAAAGGGTTAGACAAGAACTTTTTCTGCTGCTGGACAAGGATACGTTTAGGCTAAATAGAAAGCGATCAATGAAATCTACCAAATGAGATTGCGAAATGTGATTTGAATCATGTTTTGAATTGTAGAGTGCCTCAGAATACAGACAGAATTGCTCTGCTATGGCACATGTAGAGTATAGTTCCTTACATTGTTGTGTTTTTATTGAATGGACATAGTTGCTAGAGTTTCTGTGTTTTATTATATTAATTATGAATTTTGAGATTTTTTATATTTTTTTACCATGAGCAAAGTACTTGTGTTTAGATGATATTTCACTGAAGATGTGGTCAGCAGGTTTTTAAACTCTGCTTGCAGGGAAGTGAGGGTATCAAGATTAGAGAGACAGCGAGAGACAATTTATTTTTATTTTTTTCAATTTTTGGATACAAGCTACTGTAACAGCAAAGACATATGAGCTGAGGTTTCCTTTTTACCCAACATAATAAAGTGTCCCCTGATAAAAAAAAAATCCTTGTGTATCCCACAGAACTTGGAGGAATATATTTGAGCTATCATTTGTGGTGAAATATTGCCGAAGAAGTGTAGTGAAGAGTGATACGTGTTTTTCCATACCTACTAGCGACTCATTAAGTCTCTACTGTACCATCTTCTTCGCCATAAAGGAAGTCATAAGACAGAGAAAGACCAGCGAATGGTCTCAATTGGTCAGTTTTCTTCTTCCTTAGAAATCTTCAAGAAGTAAATTCTGCCATAGGTGTTACAGGCAAGAAAAATAATAATCAATGGAAGAAGGATTTAGAAATCTTTATATATCAATAAGGCCAATGTCATGTAGCCTCCCTTATGTCCTGTAGAGTATTGATGAATTTTTAGAGAAGGTATACCTGATTGGCTCAGGAGCTACATTTAAGATTCCCCTCCCAAATACAGGATACCCTCTCTATAACAATCCTCAAGGGAGAGAGTTGATAACCAGTTGATCTGATTAAAGCAATAAAATGCTTCCTCAAAGCAATAAATTTGAGGGATCCACAACAGGGATGACCATAATCCCATGTGGCTCCCTCCAAAAGGTCTGGGATCCCTCTCTACTGTGAACCTAGTGGTATTTTGCTGTAAAAATTATTAGGGTTAAGATTAGATGGCCAGACATCGTGGATGGATCAAACATAGCCGCTGGAGTATTGCAGAAGCACTGTCCCTAGGGCATGCAATGTGTCTCTCTATTCTCATCTCACAAGACAATGACGGAGACCACACAGGATTAGGGTTTTATAGGGTTGTGACATCACAGGGGATGGTTAACAGCAGACTGGATGGCTGCACAGCTCCAGGCTTCTTACTTTCACTTTGTAAGATGTGCAGCTGCCATTTTAGGAAAAACTGATTTGTTACCCCGAAGGACTAGGAAATTCAGAATCGGGTGCTTTGATTCGCTCAACACTAATTATCAGCTTAAATACACCAGGTAGATCATGTCATAATTCAGATCCAGGAAGTGCAATCACTTTACACGTGCCAATGATCGGGATGATTGTCAGGAAGTTGAAAGTGTTGTTGATGTAGTCCCAAAAATCACCATTTCTAGCCAGCAGATTCTTCTGTGTAAACAACAGTCTGTTACCAAGAAACAATGATCGTCAATGGAATAATCAATTGCTGTATAAAAATTTACTTCTCATCTCCTCTAACAAGCAGACCATTATCAGGAATTAACGATTAGTTCTCAATAATTGCCTGCTGTGTTGGGCCTTTACCCAGGTTCTAGTCTACAGGCATTTAATGCAATCAACCTTTCTTTCAATCAATTTCTTGCAGCAAATAGGTTTTTACAATAAGCAAAACCTGTCACTGTTTTGTAGCTATGGCATATTTCTCAATAGGGGAAAAACTTAAAAATATGCACAATATTAAAATTATTTTACTAAAGTGGCCGTGAGTAATTCTAGGTACAGCCTTGTATTATTCAGCATCTGCATATGCTCTTCTACAAGATCCTATAATAGTATTGAACATTAGTGTATAACTGTACTGTGTTTTCCTTTTAGTACTGCAATATACTATACATTTCAGCAGACAGAAACAGTCAATGGTATTTTTTTTCATGGGTTTAGCTTTTTTTTAATATTCTCTGGAACATCTTATATTAGTCATCCCTTCCTCCAAAGCAAGTGATAAAAATGAATTATTAAATATTATGGATTGTAATTAATACTGTGGACATTATTTAATGGAGTATTCATTTGTTTAGAAACTCATTTTTAGAGATACAGATCCTACCTGATTGTATTTTAAGACTAATCATTATTGAGCAGCAGAAATGGTATACCATGATTTACAATCTTGTTTTACATTCATTTTAGTCTAGTTTTCCCGAATAATGCTTGGCTGTTATAATTAATTTTTGAGGTTACAGTTCCTGCTGAATGTTTCATAATCTAGTTTATAATTGACCTATATCTCAAAATACAGCTAAATATTAGTCATAACTATTACCTTATTACCTTACAGCAACAAATGATCAAAGCAAACCCGTGAGAAATGCATACAGTATGTAAATAATTCTTAATATGCGTAGCTAATGTTTAGCTTCTTTATAATACCAATACAGTTTATTTTATTCTGGTGTTTTCAGATGTGAAACATGGAATTTGATGAATAAAGAAATTGGGGAATGGGTTCACTAGGATATGATAAATATGGGAGTCGAGAACAAAAATAACTGTTGTAAGATGCCCACATGTACAAATTCAGTAACTGTCAGTCGAACAATCATTTAGCTGACAGCTATCTCTCCCATCTTCCACCCGGCTTCCCTATTCATGTTCTTCTTGGCCAAATGTTTCTGTGTATGCTATTGGGATAGTGGAGAAAGTCACTGCCAGTTTTCTTCATTTTGCCAGATCCTTGTCTCCCCCAACATCATCTGTCAAAGGAGAGTCGGGAGCAACCAAAGACACATTAGTATGAGACCCAAACCCACTGTTCTCGGTGGGTTTGCCCAACACAAGTACAGTGTGCATAGCCAGCTTTAAAGTAAACCTGTCAGCAGTGTTTTCATTAATAAACTCATACTATAATGTTAAGGTGTTTTTAAAATCATTTTTAGACATGTCCTTATAACTCTAGGTGGGAGGAAGTGGAGCTAAAACATCGCCATACACTGCTCTCCAATAGTCATATGGGTGATCATGCATACTGTAAAGGAAATCAGTCACCATGGCATTTATTGCTAAACAAGCAATGTCTATGGATAGCTCAGTTGAACATTATGATATCTTGCTTCTTTCTACAGAAACAGTACTTTAAATCAATATACAAGTGAACCATTAAGTGCATTGAGGGCAGGTCCAGGGAACTGTGTGCATCCTTGCTCCTCATCCTTCCTCTGGCAGCTACTCCCTTTCCTTTTTGATTGACAGGGCCAGGTGGGATCACTATGCCAGAACCTAGCCCTGTCAATCACACAGATGGAGAGGATGGGGTTTGCAGAAGAAAGAGGATGAGCAAGGGTACACAGAGTGGCTTGGGCCCACCCTCAATGCACTTAGCTGCTCTTCTGGAACAAATGCCAGAAAAATGCTATACCTAGAGCATGCTGTTTTTTAATAACAAACACCAAAATATATAGAAAAAAAATCATTTGAAATGCTACACAAAAACAGTAGGCAAAAATGCTTTTTTGTAGATCATTTCATATTTTACAATAGCTTTTAAAGTAGCATCTGGCAGCAAGAAAAAAACAAGGAATACAACAGAAAGCACCTACAGGTGATGGCGAAATGGACAAATTTATCAAGAAAGCAGCCGTTGCGGCTGTTGCCAGAGAAAACAAGATGGCACCGGACACTCCTCGCTTCCCGCACCGCAGACAGGCGGAACAACTGACACAAGACCCGGATGCCGGAGACAACATAGATGGCATGCCTATCTCCCGCTCCTATCTGAGAGAAGCTCTGGCCTCTTCATTAGCCTCGGCACTAGAACCGATCAGTATGGACCTATTGTCCATCAAACAGGACGTGAGGCAAATAGGCAGAAGGGTTGAATCCCTGGAAGAAGCCCAGACAAATGTTATTCAACATTCAAGTATCTATGCGATTCAAAAGAACTTGAACGCCATGTATTCAGCCATAGAGGACCAGGAAAATAGAGGTAGGCGCAATAACTTACGTTTTCGCAGCATACCCGAGTCTGTAGCTGCAGGAGAACTCTCCAACACTGTAGTACAGATCTGCCTGTCTCTCCTAGGCCCTGATACGGCACACAAAGTTATCTTAGAGCGGGCTCACAGAGCCTTAAAACCAAAACCTGCTCCCTCCGAGCCGCCTAGAGACGTGATTTGCAAATTCTTGGCGTTCCCTGTTAAGGAAGCGATTATGTTCAAAGCACGGTCCAGCAGCTCCATTCAATGGGATGGCAATAACATATTAGTCTTTCAAGATCTAGCTCAATCCAGTCTGAAAAAACAAAGAGCTATCAAGCCACTAACAGATTGGCTCAGAGCTAACAAAATAAGCTATAGATGGTCTTTCCCCTTTGGCATTTCCTTCATGTTTGAAGGCCGTAGACTGTCTATATCATCTTTCCAAGACCTTGAAACAGCATACGACCTCCTGGGATGCGGCCCTTTGGACATCCAAAATTGGGACCCTATCCCGGATTTATTGGACTTACCGATCCTTCCACAAGAGGAGCCATGGGAGAGACAACGCACCCCAAAATCCCAAAGAAGCAGAAGGAACACCCCGGGTCTGACTCCAAGGTGTCTGCCTATAGTGAAATTAAGATTCTCATGCCGATTTTCATCACGTATTAATAGAAATATTTAAGTGTTATATCTCTCTCTATACCTAAACACTTTAAACTTTTCCCCTGTCACTTACCTCCATCTGCACTTTACTAATAGTATGCCTCCCTCCGATCCCTGACATCTGTATACTCAATGGTTACCAAACTTAACCTAGGGTGATATAACAAAGAACCAAGTTCTCTCTCCCCCTTTACTTACTCTTTTCCAGTTCCTCAGAAACTGGAGCCTTTCTATAAGTCCTACTTTTTCAAAGTTTTAAAAGTTCACTACTTTCCAATGTCCAAGATAATATTCTGGGCTATATGTTTCTTTCCTATAATGTTGTTAAGGGTACATTTAGGTACTATGGTAAGAGTCAGATATGTGAATACAGTGTATGGTCTCTCTTCGGGTGGTATGGACGCTCCTGGGGGCTGGGCACTTGGAACCCACATCCATATCATACTTCCTCAGCACATTTGGATCCTGCAATGTATGAATAATGACTGACCTCTGTATTTCCTCATATAATGTTAAGGGATTTAAGTCACCTTCCAAAAGATCTCAAATTTTATCCCAACTAAAGAAAATTGGTAGCTCAGAAATTTTTCTTCAAGAAACACATTTCAAATTTGATCACTACCCCAACCTCTCATACTCTAACTTCCCTATATGGTATCACTATGGTTCCGACTCCTAAGCCTCCAGGGGCGTTAGTATTGGTTTCAAGAAAGGGAGCTCTTTCCAGTATTGCTCACAGTTACACGACCCGGAAGGTCGTTATTTACTGTTGAAGGGGTCCTTTGCCAATCAGATGTATACGTTCAGTAACATATATGCTCCCAATTCCCGCCAGTGCCAGTGGTTTAAAACACTCCTCCCACTAATAGAAGAATTCAAAGAAGGCATAGTAGTCATGGGTGGAGCCTTTAATATCTCACTTGAACCCCTATTAGACTCCTCCTCACAAAAATCCCCCCTCTCCCAAAAAAAACTCAGGGCTATCCGAAAACTATTTCACAACTCCCAATTAGTTGATGTATGGAGAATCTTAAATCCATCTGGTAGGGATTACACTTTTTATTCTAACCCACACCAATCCTACCATAGAATTGACTATTTATTTATATCCAGAGAACACCTTCAGCCCTGCGCTAAAGCTGAAATAGGGTCCATTCACCTTTCAGACCACGCCCCAATTCACCTATCCCTTAACTCCCCCATTTATGCCCCCAAAATATTCAAATGGAGATTGAATGAACAATTGATCACCATTCCAGATCTTAAAGCCCAAGTACAAAACCTTCTGGATGAATATTTCCTTCTGAATGCCATCCCCGAAACATCTCCCCATGTGGTGTGGGATGCCCACAATGCTTTTATCAGAGGCCAGTTTATTAAACTAGGTACACACTTAAAAAAGAAAAGAATGGCTAAGATGGAAATGCTCCTATAAGAAATTCAAAGGGTTGAGGGCCTTCACAAAAAATCATTATTAGAATCAGAGCTTCCCAACTTAAAGAGGACCTTTCACTACTGTACAAACTAAAAACTAACTATATCAGTGGGCAGAGCGGCGCCCAGGGGTCCCCCTGCACTTACTAGTATGTCTGGGCGCCGCTCCGTTCGCCCGGTATAGGCTCCGCTGTCTGCGCTCCCTCTGACTGATTTTTTGTATGAGGCGTGTCCCTATCTGCAGCGCTGGCCAATCTCAGCGCACAGCTCATAGCCGGGCTATAGCTGTGCGCTGTGATTGGCCAGCGCTGCAGATAGGGACACGCCTCATACAAAAAATCAGTCAGAGGGAGCGCAGACACCGGAGCCTATACCGGGCGAACGGAGCGGCGCCCAGACATACTAGTAAGTGCAGGGGGACCCCTGGGCGCCGCTCTGCCCACTGATATAGTTAGTTTTTAGTTTGTACAGTAGTGAAAGGTCCTCTTTAATGATCTCAGATCTGAACTAAAAAATCTTCTCAACCTCAAAACGGCCAAATACTTCGCACATGGTAATAAAGCCTCCAAACTGATGATCAGTTTTATAAAAAAGAGGAAGGCCCAAAAATACATAACTAAAATATATAAACAAGAAGTTGGTTCAGCCATAACATCCACGGAGATTTCTACCCAATTTCAAAAATATTACCAGACACTATACAACATCCCCCAACTCCCCCTTGAGGAGGCCAATATTACCATCTCAGACCAGATTAATTCCTTCCTTAGATCTATCTCTCTTCCAAAACTGCATGCTGCCCAAAATTTTTTCCTCAGCGCACCATTTAGCTACGACGTACTTGAAAAAACTATTTGCAAACTTCCAAATGGCAAAGCCCCAGGCCCTGATGGACTTCTGGCCACATATTACCGTACTTTTAGTAAATCCCTAATTCCCCACCTCATACCCTTATGCAACCTAGCCCTCCAAGGTTCACCTTTGTAACCGGATATGACTAGAGCACATATCACCATATTGCCCAAGGAGGGGAAAGACTCTGCCCAGTGTGCACGTTATCGCCCTATCTCTTTGTTAAACCTAGATTTAAAATTACTGGCCAAAATGCTTGCTAACCGTCTCTCTCCTTTCCTCCCCTCTCTGATACACAAAGATCAGACGGGTTTCATCAAGGGTAGAGAGGGAAAAGATAACTCAGCGAAAATTATTAATGCTCTTTTCCATGCTAAAAGAATTCCATCCCTCTTGTATTGCTGAGCACTGATGCAGAAAAGGCATTTGACAGGGTCAACTGGGATTTCATGCGCCATGTGAAGCTTTGACCATCCAATGCCATTCATATTTGCCACTTTTGCTATGTATACAAATGCCTCTGCATCAGTGCTGGTAAATGACTCTATTCCACCCCCCCTTCGGTATCCGTAATGGAACTAGACAGGGATGTCCCCTATCTCCCCTACTATTTGTCATGACTATGGAACCACTTCTCCAAGCCATCAGGGAAGAACCTAAAATAGTTGGAATTAAATTGGGAAAACAAGAACACAAAACGGCCGCCTTTGCCGATGACTTGCTGATTCTAACTACGAATCTGCAGTCTTCCTTAGCTGTTATCTACAATTTACTAGAAAAATTCAGCCCAATATCCAATTTTAAGATAAATATGAATAAATCCCAGGTTATGTGCGCGGGCCTCAGTCAATCTGTAACAAATTTCCTAAAAACCACATCTCCTTTTAACTGGGACTCCCCAAATATCATGTACCTGGGGATTAAAATAGGCCCAGATCCCTATGATCTCTTCAGACTTAACTACACCCTCTCCTCCGAACGGTAACAGAACAAATTACCCAAACTGATCTCCAGACTCTCTCATGGTTTGGAAGGAAGAACCTTATCACCTCCTTGGTCATTCCCAAACTCAATTACCTACAACAAGTACTCCCTATTCCAATATCAAAAAATTTCTTCACTGCTTTAACAAAACATATCCGTAGATATATATGGAAACAGAAAAGTCCTAGATTAGCAACCTCAACCCTTCAAAGGCCTAGGGATATGGGAGGCAATGGTATGCCAAACCCACAACTTTACAATAAGGCCATTCACCTGGCCAGAGCACTAGACTGGTTTCGTAACCCAGCATTCAAATCCTGGGTCGAGATAGAATATTCAATCTTTCTCTTTTCATTCAGGTCACTCTTGATAGGTGACTCAAACCATATAAACCTCTTCTCCAAACCCAATCCTGTGATTAACCTCTTAAGGACATAGGGCGTACAGGTACGCCCTTGTGTCCTGGTACTTAAGGACACAGGGCGTACATGTACACCCTGTGTATTTTCGATCACCGCTGCGCGGCGGGCGGTGATCGGAACCCCGTGCCTGATCAAATCATTGAGCAGGCACTTGGGGAAAATGCGCCGGGGGGTCCTGTGACCCCCCCCCCCCATGTATGCGTTCGCAGAAAACCGCAGGTCAATTCAGACCTGCGGTTTTCTGCGTTTCCGGGTTATTCGGGTCTCTGAACACCCGATAACCCGGAACAGGATGGTGATGGTGGTGTGATTTCACCCCACCAATCACCATCCAGCGATCCTGAGTGGTGATGGTGACATCACCTCTCAGGATCGCCTCTGACTGGTCTGTGGGCGGGCCGGCGGCAGATTCAAATGATGCAAGCGCTCCTCTCCTCCTCCTTTTGTGTTCCGGAGCCGGAGGAGAGAGGAGCTGCCTGCACGTCGTGTTCATCGGTGCCAGCATCACCCCATCTGTGCCCCCCAGGACCCGATCTGTGCCCCAGCACCCCCCATCTGAACTTCAGGTACATAGGGAAAGTTTGGGTTAGGCAGGGAAAAAAAAGGGAAAGTTAGTTTGTAAACTTTTATTGCATCACCCTAGTTAGGGTGTCTGGGGTCCACAGCACAGCTGTGTGACCCTAGACCCCCCAGGGGTGCTGCCGCTTGCCCCCTGTTCTGTTAGTTTTAGGGTGAGTTCGTGAACACCCGTGCCCCCACACACACGCACACCAAATAAAGTTTTACACACACGCACATACACACGCAGACACACACTCCCCTATGGCCGGCCGGACGTTCTCGGCCGAGGAGGCATACGCCCAGCTTGCCTCTGACTCCGAGAGTCCCAGTGAGGATGAGGATTACCCCACATTCCTGTTGTCATCCGCGTTCTCCTCCTCATCTAGCGATGATGATGAGCCCCCAAGGCGGCGGAGCAAGGGGACCGCCATGTTAGGGACCCTGTGGCCCACACTAGTACGAGCAGCTCTGGGGCTCGTACTGGTTTCCCGGCCCACCAGTTAATTCCACCGGAGCACCCTGCCGGTGAACTAGTCTGGTGTAGCCCAGAGCGATACGAGCCCGTGATTCCTGATTTTGTAGGCCAATCAGGAATCAAGATTTCCACAATGGGCTACACTGAATATGACTTTTTTTTTCATTTTTTCAGTGACCCACTGGTAAATCTGATGGTGGAGCAGACGAACCTGTACGCCCAACAGTTCGTTGCTCAACACCCGGGCTTCTTTTTGGCCAGGCCCGGTGGTTGGACGCCGGTCAGTGCAGCCGAAATGAGGACATTTTGGGGCCTCGTGCTGCATATGGGCCTGGTCAAGAAACCCAGTGTCAGGCATTACTGGAGTGGGGACGTCCTATACCAGACCCCACTTTACAGTACGGCCATGACACGCTCCCGGTTTGAGGCCATCCGGAAATGTCTGAATTATTCCGATAATGCAGCATGTCCCCCCCGAGGTGATCCTGCCTATGACCGTCTGTATAAGATACGGCCGGTCATCGATCACTTTGGGGCCAAATTCATGGAGGCCTATGTACCTGGAAGGGAGGTCGCGGTTGATGAATCTCTCATTCCGTTCAAGGGGAGCCTCATTTTCCACCAGTATGTGCCCTCCAAGCAGGCGAGGTATGGCGTGAAGCTATACAAAATTTGTGAGAGTACCTCAGGGTACACTTACAAATTTCGTGTATACGAGGGGCGAGATTCCCGGATTCATCCCCCAGAATGTCCCCCCACTCTGGGTGTTACCGGGAAACTTGTGGGGGACCTTATGTACCCACTGCTGGATAAGGGTTACCACCTTTACGTGGATAACTTTTATACCAGTATCCCCTTGTTCCAGTCCCTTGCCGCCAGATCCACGTCCGCTTGTGGGACCGTGCGGAAAAATCAACGTGGCCTCCCTGCCCACCCCCTCCAGGTACCTATCCCCAGGGGTGAGACCCGTGACCTTACCACTGGAAACCTGTTGCTGGTCAGGTATAAGGACAAGAGGGATGTCCTTATGCTGTCCACAATTCATGGTAACGGCATCACCCCTGTCCCTGTGCGAGGTACCGCGGCAACGGTCCTCAAGCCCAATTGTATCGTCGACTACAATCGGTATATGGGAGGAGTTGATCTCTCAGATCAAGTCCTCAAGCCATATAACGCCATGCGCAAAACCCGGGCATGGTACAAAAAAGTTGCGGTCTACTTGGTACAGGTTGCCATGTACAACTCTTTTGTACTATCCCAAAGCGCTGGCAGCACAGGGACATTCCTCCAGTTCTATGAGGCAGTCCTCAAGGCCCTGATCTTTTCGGACCGGGAAAGAGCAGGCCGGAGTACCTCGGGAACTGTAGGTGCCCGGATCGTCCCTGGCCAACACTTTCCAGGTGTGGTCCCCCATACTGGAAAGAAGGGACGAACCCAAAAAAAGTGCAGAGTGTGTCGCAGGAGGGGGATACGGAAGGACACCACTACTCAGTGCGACACGTGCCCCGATCATCCAGGCCTCTGCATTGACGGTTGCTTCAGGGAGTTTCACACTTCCATGGAGTACTAAATTTATACCCCAATTTAGCACTGACATCGGATAAAAAAAACTGGTTCTCAGACTTGAGACACCCAAAAAAACTAAAATAATTTATTAAAAGTAGACATATTAGATATCGCCGCGTCGGTAATAATCTCCTCTATAAAAATACCCAAAGACCTAACCCCCCAGATTAACACGGTCCAGAAAAAAAAAAAAAAAAAGTGCAAAAAAAGTATTCATAGACTTTAGAGATACAAATATTTTTTTTTTGTATTTAAAAGGATAATATAGTCAAAAAACTAAATAATTGTAAAAAAAAAAGTAGACTTATTAGGTATTGCCGCTTCTGTAAAACTCTCCTCTATAAAAATATCCCATGACCTAACCCCCCAGATTAACACGGTTAAAAAAATAAAACTGTGCCAAAACCGCTATTTTTGGCACTTTTCCATTTCAATCCGTTTTTTCCGGTAACAAAACAAGGGTTAACAACCAAACAAAAGTTAAAATTTATTACCCTGATACTGCAGTTTACAGAAATGTCACATTTGTGGTCGTAAACTGCTGTATCAGTAAAAGGGAGGCCGCAAAAGTAAAGGACTGACATGGTTTCTGGAAGGCCGATTTTGATGGCCTTTTTTATTGACATTATGTCCCTCTTGAAGCCCCCCTGATGCCCCCCTAGAGTCAAAACTCCCAAAAAGTGACCCCATCTAAGAAACTACACCCCTCAAGGTATTCAAAATTGATTATACAAACTTTATTAACCCTTTAGGTGTTCCTCAACAGTTATATGACTTTTTGATCGCTTGCTATTAAACTTTTTATTATGTAAGGTGCCAAAAAAAAAATTATTACCGACGCGGCTATACCTAATATGTCTACTTTTAATAAATTATTTTTGTTTTTTTGGGTGTCTCAAGTCTGAGAACCAGTTTTTTTTGGCAAATGGAGATGAAATTTCAGAATTTCAATTTTTGGTAACCTTGCCTCACAAAAATGTAATATAGAGCAACCAAAAATCATATTTACCCTAAAAATAGTCCCCAAAAAAATGCCACCTTATCCCGTAGTTTCCAAAATGGGGTCACTTTTAGGGAGTTTCTACTCCAGGGGTGCATCAGGGGGTTGAAACAGGACACGGTGTAAATAAACTGGTCCATAAAAATCAGCCCTCCAAAAACCAAACGGTGCACCTTTCACTCTACGCCCCACTGTGTGGCCGTACAGTAGTGTACGACCACATATAGGGTGTTTCTGTAAACGGCAGAGTCAGGGCAATAAATATACAGTCTTGTTTGGCTGTTAACCCTTGCTTTGTTAGTGGAAAAAATGGGTTAAAATGGAAAATAAGGCAAAAAAATGAAATTTTCAAATTTCATCCCCATTTGCCAATAAATCTTGTGCAACACCTAAAGGGTTAACGACGTATGTAAAATCAGTTTTGAATACCTTGAGGGGTGTAGTTTCTTAGATGGGGTCACTTTTAGGGAGTTTCTACTCCAGGGGTGCATCAGGGGGGTTGAAACAGGACACGGTGTAAATAAACTGGTCCATAAAAATCAGCCCTCCAAAAACCAAACGGTGCACCTTTCACTCTACGCCCCACTGTGTGGCCGTACAGTAGTGTACGACCACATATAGGGTGTTTCTGTAAACGGCAGAGTCAGGGCAATAAATATACAGTCTTGTTTGGCTGTTAACCCTTGCTTTGTTAGTGGAAAAGATGGGTTCAAATGGAAAATAAGGCAAAAAAATGAAATTTTCAAATTTCATCCCCATTTGCCAATAAATCTTGTGCAACACCTAAAGGGTTAACGACGTATGTAAAATCAGTTTTGAATACCTTGAGGGGTGTAGTTTCTTAGATGGGGTCACTTTTAGGGAGTTTCTACTCCAGGAGTGCATCAGGGGGGTTGAAACAGGACACGGTGTAAATAAGCCGGTCCATAAAAATCAGCCCTCCAAAAACCAAACGGTGCACCTTTCACTCTACGCCCCGCTGTGTGGCCGTACAGTAGTGTACGGCCACATATTGGGTGTTTCTGTAAATGGCAGAGTCAGGGCAATAAAGATACAGTCTTGTTTGGCTGTTAACCCTTGCTTTGTTAGTGGAAAAAATGGTTTCAAATGGAAAATTAGACAAAAAAATGAAATTCTCAAATTTCATCCCCATTTGCCAATAACTCTTGTGCAACACCTAAAGGGTTAACAACATATGTAAAATCAGTTTTGAATACCTTGAGGGGTGTAGTTTCTTAGATGGGGTCGCTTTTAGGGAGTTTCTACTCTAGGGGTGCATCAGGGGGCTCCACATGGGACATGGTGTAAATAAGCCAGTCCATAAAAATCAGCCTTCCAAAAACCAAACGGCGCACCTTTCACTCTACGCCCCGCTGTGTGGCCGTACAGTAGTTTACGGTAACATATTGGGTGTTTCTGTAAACAACAGAGTCAGGCAATAAAGATACAGTCTTGTTTGGCTGTTAACCCTTGCTTTGTTAGTGGAAAAATGGGTTAAAATGAAAAATTAGACAAAAAAATGAAATTCTCAAATTTCATCCCCATTTGCCAATAACTCTTGTGCAACACCTAAAGGGTTAACAACGTATGTAAAATCAGTTTTGAATACCTTGAGGGATGTAGTTTCTTAGATGGGGTCATTTTTGGGTGGTTTCTATTATGTAAGCCTCGCAAAGTGACTTCAGACCTGAACCCAGTCCCTAAAAATTTAGTTTTTGTAAATTTCTGAAAAATTTCAAGATTTGCTTCTAAACTTCTAAGCCTTATAACATCCCCAAAAAATTAAATATCATTCCCAAAATAATTCAAACAAGAAGTAAACATCATCACAATTTTTGGGGGTATTACTATGTATTACAGAAGTAGAGAAACTGAAACTTTGAAATTTGCAAATTTTTCCAAATTTTTGGTAAATTAGGTATTTTTTTGGGCAAAAATTATTATTTTTTTTACTTCATTTTACCAGTGTCATGAAGTACAATATGTGACAAAAAATGTAGTACAATATGTGACACTTAAAGTGACACTGGTCAGATTTGCAAAAGATGGCCTGGTCCTTAGGGTCCATTTACACGTCCGTTGTTTCTTTCCTGATCTGTTCCATTTTTTGCGGAACAGATCTGGACCAGATCTGGACCCATTCATTTTCAATGGGTCCTGAAAAAAATCGGACAGCTCAATGTCAGATTTTTTTTCAGGACCCATTGAAAATGAATGGGTCCAGATCTGGTCCAGATCTGTTCCGCAAAAAACGGAACAGATCAGGAAAGAAACAACGGACGTGTGAATGGACCCTTAAGGTGAAATAAGGCTGTGTCCCTAAGGGGTTAAAGCTACACTTGAAGTCTGGAAATGGTTTCAAAATTCTGACTGGGGTTTCCCACTCCCATCCCCGCTAATTCAGGTAAAGTATCTGATAAACATAGCTCCAGTAGAACTACAACAAAGCCTCCCCCTCAATTAATAATGTCCCAAGTTCCCATCTTGTCATTTTTTGACGAAGACGGTGTACTAAGGAATAAAGGAGAATTTGCCATGTTACTCTCCCTACCGAACGCTTTCCCCTCCCTAATTTCCTTCCTTAATTCCTATATTGCAAAAAATATCCCTCTCCAGGTTCTTCTAAGGCCTATTTCATGGTTCGAGAGTTGGATTGGTAATCAATCCGCCCAAAAAAAACAATCTCACACATACAAAAAACTTTCTGCACCCTTCATGATGCCAAAGCCTGCTTTCATAGGCCTATGGGAAAGAGACTTAAATACTTCCTTCTCTTCCCAAGATCTAACAAAGCTTTTTATCTCTCCACACAAATCATCAAGATGTGTACTTATTCAAGAGAATGGATATAAAATCCTTACGAGATGGTACAAAACCCCGGACATTACGTCTAGATACGATAGCTCTACCACAGAAAGATGCTGGAGATGTGGAGAAGAGAGGGGTACCTTCTTCCATACTTGGTGGTCATGCCCCACTCTGCTCCTGTGGTGGGAAAAAATATTTAAGAAATGCAATAAAGTTTGCAAGACCAATATTCCTCCCACCCCTCAATTCGCTCTTTTGAACCTTCCACCTTCAGACTTGGCTCACAGTGTCCCTTCCCTATTCCATGTTCTGCTTAGGGCTCTTTCACACCTGCGTTATTGTCTTCCGGCATAGAGTTCCGTCGTCGGGGCTCTATGCCGGAAGAATCCTGATCAGGATTATCCTAATGCATTCTGAATGGAGAGAAATACGTTCAGGATGCATCAGGATGTCTTCAGTTCCGGAACGGAACCTTTTTTGGCCGGAGAAAATACCGCAGCATGCTGCGCTTTTTGCTCCCGCCAAAAATCCGGAACACTTGCCGCAAGGCCGGATCCGGAATTAATGCCCATTGGAAGGCATTGATCCGGATCCGGCCTTAAGCTAAACGTCGTTTCGGCGCATTGCCGGAGCCGACATTTAGCTTTTTCTGAATGGTTACCATGGCTTTCGGGACGCTAAAGTCCTGGCAGCCATGGTAAGTGTAGTGGGGAGCGGGGGAGCAGTGTACTTACCGTCCGTGCGGCTCCCCGGGCGCTCCAGAGTGACGTCAGGGCGCCCCAAGCGCATGGATCACGTGATCGCATGGATCACGTCATCCATGCGCATGGGGCGCTCTGACGTCATTCTGGAGTGCCCCGGGAGCCGCATGGACTGTAAGTATACCGCTCCCCCGCTCCCCGCTCCTACTATGGCAACCAGGACTTTAATAGCGTCCTGGGTGCCATAGTAACACTGAAAGCATTTGGAAGACGGTTCCGTCTTCAAATGCTTTCAGTACACTTGCGTTTTTCCGGATCCGGCGGGCACCTCCGGCAACGGAAGTGCATGCCGAATCCCAACAACGCAAGTGTGAAAGAGGCATTACTGTAGCACGCCTCCTTATTCCACGCTTCTGGCTATCAGCGGAACTCCCAGCAATAGACCAGTGGACAGGGAGGGTAGACTCGATTTATAGGTTCGAGGAGATAGCGGCAGCAGAATCACGTAACCCACTGGCCTTCAGATCCAAATGGAGAAAGTGGATAACCCATAGAAATATCACTCTCAATGAGTGATCTCAGGCTTCATTAGTCAAACATCACGCCTTAGTATGCAATATATGGCTTTGATTGCTCCTGAATATTGAAGGTTGACTGTTAATATAAGACCGGCTACTATGCATTGTCCTAATGTCTGACATATTTTGATTGATGTATTTCTATGTACATTTTCATTGCAAGTACCTTATCTGTACAAGTTACACTTGTTGAATCGATAAGATTCTTTTTTCTTTTGAATGTCTGCATATTTACATTTAATACAGCTCTTTTAAATAAAAAATGAAAAAGGAATAAACCCCACCAAAAGACAACAGGAAAATCAGCAAAACTTCCATGAATCAACTAAGTGTAAAATCAGCCTAAAACTTTATTTTCTTAAGGTCTAGATTTAGTTTCCTTAAACATTGATAGAATAAGTATGCTTCCAAGGTAATGCATATGTTTATGCGTCACTATATCAAGGAAGACAAAATATAATATGAAATTTTGGAACAAAAAGTTAAAAAACATTAAAATGAGTGCATTTGATTTATCATGTTTATTTTCATCAGTTAAATACAGATGAATCATCAAAATTGCTATTTCTGAATTGTTTCATGCAAAATTCATAATACAATAAGAAACCTTAAAATAAAAAATAACATTAACACAGACTTATTTTGTCTGTGAATATAAGTACCAACAATACATCTGCAATCAATGTGGACACGGAAAAAAAACATTTTATTCTTTAAATAAAATACATTAAGTTGATGCATCTTCCATGGATCAAACTACGCTAATTTTCTGCTATATTTTTGTGCTGTAATTTTCAGTCATTGTACTTGGTTAAATAGGGCACAACAGTGTATTTCCAGGCAGCAAATGCATTTTTCACGATTAAATTGGTTCCCTGAGGAAATATACTTTTTTTTGATGCATAGGTATGAAAATCCCTAATGGGGCTCCCATGTCTCTAATTGTTCTGGCCCCAGGATCCTTTCTAAAAAGCAAGGACTACCACACTATGGAACACTGGATTTCAACTCTACAGCTAAAATGTTCTTTTGTGTAAATGGGCTGTTTTTAACTTGTTCCAGTAGAAATTGAATTACAATTTGCAGTTTGCAGCACCAATTATGCCTAAAGGTCTGCAAAAGATAATTTGGCTTAACCCACAGTTAGTTTGTTAGAATTTTTCAAAATGTGCTGCTAAAAATACACAAATGAAAATATAAGGCTGCATTGAAGTCTCTAGGGAGTGTACTATATTTTAAGTGGCTGAAGGAACAGTAAATAAAAGAAGAAAATAAGAGTAAAGCATAAAAGCAAATAAAATAGAGATCACTAATAGGATAAAAGAGTCTCTGTACAAATAGAAAAGTTCTCAGTAAACAAAAGACAAAAACACTTCAAAATTGGAGTAAAATACTATAAAAGATACTAAAACTACACAGACAAAAAAATATGTATATAAAAATCTAATTTAAACCAATGAGTATTTATACAGAGTGTCCCATTTACTGAACTGGGTGAAAGGTTCATTTTGGGCAGTAATAACCAAATATCCAGAAGACAGGATTCAACTTCCACTGCCGCACCCATTTGAAGAATGGGAATTCCATGACTAATGTATAGAGTTGAGCGAACACCTGGATGTTCGGGTTCGAGAAGTTCGGCCGAACTTCCCGGAAATGTTCGGGTTCGGGATCCGAAGCCGACCTGAACTTCGTCCCGAACCCCATTGAAGTCAATGGTGACCCAAACTTTTCGGCACTAAAAAGGCTGTAAAACAGCCCAGGAAACAGCTAGAGGGCTGCAAAAGGCAGCAACATGTAGGTAAATCCCCTGCAAACAAATGTGGATAGGGAAATGAATTAAAATAAAAATAAAATAAATAAAAATTAACCAATATCAATTGGAGAGAGGTCCCATAGCAGAGAATCTAGCTTCACGTCAGCAGAGAATCAGTCTCTTCATGCCATAGCAGAGAATCTGGCTTCACGTCACCCACCACTGTAACAGTCCATTGTCATATATTTAGGCCCTGGCACCCAGGCAGAGGAGAGAGGTCCCGTAACAGAGAATCTGGCTTCATGTCAGCAGAGAATCAGTCTGCATGTCCTAACAGAGAATCATGCTTTACGTCACCCAACACTGGAACAGTCCATTGTCAGATATTTAGGCCCAGGCACCCAGGCAGAGGAGAGAGGTCCCGTAACAGAGAATCTGGCTTCATGTCAGCAGAGAATCAGTCTGCATGTCATAGCAGAGAATCATGATTTACGTCACCCAACACTGGAACAGTCCATTGTCAGATATTTAGGCCCAGGCGCCCAGGCACCCAGGCAGAGGAGAGAGGTCCCATAACAGAGAATCTGGCTTCATGTCAGCAAAGAATCAGTCTTCATGTCAT
Source organism: Bufo bufo (assembly GCF_905171765.1). Taxonomy (NCBI): domain Eukaryota; kingdom Metazoa; phylum Chordata; class Amphibia; order Anura; family Bufonidae; genus Bufo; species Bufo bufo. The sequence continues at coordinate 751,594,642 of NC_053390.1, read as the reverse complement.
AGCAGAGAATTAGGCTTCACGTCACCCACCACTGGAACAGGCCACTGTCAGATATTTTTAGGCCCCGGCACCCAGACAGAGGAGAGAAGTCCCATAACAGAGATTCAGGCTTCATGTCAGCAGAGAATCAGTCTGCATGTCATAGCAGAGAATCATGCTTTACGTCACCCAACACTGGAACAGTCCATTTTCAGATATTTAGGCCCAGGCACCCAGGCAGAGGAGAGAGGTCCCGTAACAGAGAATCTGGCTTCATGTCAGCAGAGAATCAGTCTGCATGTCCTAGCAGAGAATCATGCTTTACGTCACCCAACACTGGAACAGTCCATTGTCAGATATTTAGGCCCAGGCACCCAGGCAGAGGAGAGAGGTCCCGTAACAGAGAATCTGGCTTCATGTCAGCAAAGAATCAGTCTTCATGTCATAGCAGAGAATCAGGCTTCACGTCACCCACCACTGGAACAGGCCACTGTCAGATATTTTTAGGCCCCGGCACCCAGACAGAGGAGAGAGGTCCCATAACAGAGATTCAGGCTTCATGTCAGCAGAGAATCAGTCTGCATGTCATAGCAGAGAATCATGCTTTACGTCACCCAACACTGGAACAGTCCATTGTCAGATATTTAGGCCCAGGCACCCAAGCAGTGGAGAGAGGTCCCGTACCAGAGAATCTGGCTTCATGTCAGCAAAGAATCAGTCTTCATGTCATAGCAGAGAATCAGGCTTCACGTCACCCACCACTGGAACAGGCCACTGTCAGATATTTTTAGGCCCCGGCACCAAGACAGAGGAGAGAGGTCCCATAACAGAGATTCAGGCTTCATGTCAGCAGAGAATCAGTCTGCATGTCATAGCAGAGAATCATGCTTTACGTCACCCAACACTGGAACAGTCCATTGTCAGATATTTAGGCCCAGGCAGAGGAGAGAGGTCCCGTAACAGAGAATCTGGCTTCATGTCAGCAGAGAATCAGTCTGCATGTCCTAGCAGAGAATCATGTTTTACGTCACCCAACACTGGAACAGTCCATTGTCAGATATTTAGGCCCAGGCACCCAGGAAGAGGAGAGAGGTCCCGTAACAGAGAATCTGGCTTCATGTCAGCAGAGAATCAGTCTTCATGTCATAGCAGAGAATCAGGCTTCACGTCACCCACCACTGGAACAGGCCACTGTCACATATTTTTAGGCCCCGGCACCCAGACAGAGAAGCGAGGTCCCATAACAGAGATTCAGGCTTCATGTCAGCAGAGAATCAGTCTGCATGTCATAGCAGAGAATCATGCTTTACGTCACCCAACACTGGAACAGTCCATTGTCAGATATTTAGGCCCAGGCACCCAGGCAGAGGAGAGAGGTCCCGTAACAGAGAATCTGGCTTCGTGTCAGCAAAGAATCAGTCTTCATGTCATAGCAGAGAATCAGGCTTCATGTCACCCACCACTGGAACAGGCCACTGTCAGATATTTTTAGGCCCCGGCACCCAGACAGAGGAGAGGTTCATTCAACTTTGGGTTCCCCCGCAATATAATGGTAAAATAAAAATAAAAAAAGGATTGAATGAGGAAGTGCCCTGGAGCACAATAATATATTGTTAAGGGGAGGTAGTTAATGTCTAATCTGCACAAGGGATGTACAGGTCCTGTGGGATCCATGCCTGGTTCATTTTTATGAACGTCAGCTTGTCCACATTGGCTGTAGACAGGCGGCTGCGTTTGTCTGTAATGACGCCCCCTGCCGTGCTGAATACACATTCAGACAAAACGCTGGCCCCCGGGCAGGCCAGCACCTCCAAGGCATAAAAGGCTAGCTCTGGCCACGTGGACAATTTGGAGACCCAGAAGTTTAATGGGGCCGAACCATCAGTCAGTATGTGGAGGGGTGTGCACAGGTACTGTTCCACCATGTTATTGAAATGTTGCCTCCTGCTAACACGTTCCGTATCAGGTGGTGGTGCAGTTAGCCGTGGCGTGGTGACAAAATGTTTCCACATCTCTGCCATGCTAACCCTGCCCTCAGAGGAGCTGGCCGTGACACAGCTGCGTTGGTGACCTCTTGCTTCTCCTCTGCCTTCGCTTTGGGCTTCCACTTGTTCCCCTGTGACATTTGGGAATGCTCTCAGTAGTGCGTCTACCAACGTGCGCTTGTACTCGCGCATCTTACTATCACGCTCCAGTGCATAAAGTAACGTGGGCACATTGTCTTTGTACCGTGGATCCAGCAGGGTGGCAACCCAGTAGTCCACACACGTTAAAATGTGGGCAACTCTGCTGTCGTTGCGCAGGCACTGCAGCATGTAGTCGCTCATGTGTGCCAGGCTGCCCAGAGGTAAGGACAAGCTGTCCTCTGTGGGAGGCGTATCGTCATTGTCCTGCGTTTCCCCCCAGCCACGCACCAGTGATGTGCCCGAGCTGCGTTGGGTGACAGCCCGCTGTGAACCTGCTTCATCCTCATCCTCCTCCACCTCTTCCTCATCCTCGTCCTCCTCGTCCTCCAGTAGTGGGCCCTGTCTGGCCACATTTGTATCTGGCCTCTGCTGTTGCAAAAAACCTCCCTCTGAGTCACTTCAAAGAGACTGGCCTGAAAGTGCTAAAAATGACCCCTCTTCCTCCTCCTCCTCCTGGGCCACCTCCTCTTCCATCATCGCCCTAAGTGTTTTCTCAAGGAGACATAGAAGTGGTATTGTAACGCTGATAACGGCGTCATCGCCACTGGCCATGTTGGTGGAGTACTCGAAACAGCGCAACAGGGCACACAGGTCTCGCATGGAGGCCCAGTCATTGGTGGTGAAGTGGTGCTGTTCCGCAGTGCGACTGATCCGTGCGTGCTGCAGCTGAAACTCCACTATGGCCTGCTGCTGCTCGCACAGTCTGTCCAGCATGTGCAAGGTGGAGTTCCACCTGGTGGGCACGTCGCATATGAGGCGGTGAGCGGGAAGGCCGAAGTTACGCTGTAGCACAGACAGGCGAGCAGCGGCAGGGTTGAACGCCAGAAGCGCGAACAGACGGCCCGCACTTTATGCAGCAGCTCTGACATGTCGGGGTAGTTTTGAATGAACTTCTGCACCACCAAATTCAGCACATGCGTCAGGCAAGGGATGTGCGTCAAACCGGCTAGTCCCAGAGCTGCAACGAGATTTTGCCCATTATCGCACACCACCAGGCCGGGCTTGAGGCTCACCAGCAGCAACCACTCATCGGTCTGTTGTTCTATACCCCCCCCACAACTCTTGTGCGGTGTGGGGCCTGTCCCCCAAACATATGAGTTTCAGAACGGCCTGCTGACGTTTACCCCGGGCTGTGCTTTAGTTGGTGGTGAAGGTGTGTGGCTGACTGGATGAGCAGGTGGAAGAAGAGGAGGAGGAAGCTGAGTAGGAGGAGGAGGAGACAGGAGGCAAAGAATGTTGCCCTGCGATCCTTGGCGGCGGAATGACGTGCGCCAAACAGCTCTCCGCCTGGGGCCCAGCCGCCACTACATTTACCCAGTGTGCAGTTAGGGAGATATAGCGTCCCTGGCCGTGCTTACTGGTCCACGTATCTGTGGTTAGGTGGACCTTGCCACAGATGGCGTTGCGCAGTGCACACTTGATTTTATCGGATACTTGGTTGTGCAGGGAAGGCACGGCTCTCTTAGAGAAGTAGTGGCGGCTGGGAACAACATACTGTGGGACAGCAAGTGACATGAGCTGTTTGAAGCTGTGTGTGTCCACCAGCCTAAATGACAGCATTTCATAGGCCAGTAGTTTAGAAATGCTGGCATTCAGGGCCAGGGATCGAGGGTGGCTAGGTGAGAATTTACGCTTTCTCTCAAATGTTTGTGAGATGGAGAGCTGAACGCTGCCGTGTGACATGGTTGAGATGCTTGGTGACGCAGGTGGTGGTGTTGGTGGTACATCCCATGTTTGCTGGGCGGCAGGTGCCAACTATCCTCCAGAGGCGGAGGAAGAGGCCGAGGCGGCGGCAGCAGCAGCAGAAGAGGCCGAGGCGGCAGCAGCAGAAGATGTAGCAGGGGGAGCCTGAGTGACTTTCTTGTTTTTAAGGTGTTTACTCCACTGCAGTTCATGCTTTGCATGCAGGTGCCTGGTCATGCAGGTTGTGCTAAGGTTCAGAACGTTAATGCCTCTCTTCAGGCTCTGATGGCACAGCGTGCAAACCACTCGGGTCTTGTCGTCAGCACATTGTTTGAAGAAGTGCCATGCCAGGGAACTCCTTGAAGCTGCCTTTGGGGTGCTCGGTCCCAGATGGCGGCGATCAGTAGCAGGCGGAGTCTCTTGGCAGCGGGTGTTCTGCTTTTGCCCACTGTTCCCTCTTTGTCTTTTGCTACGCTGTTGGCTCGGTCTCACCACTGCCTCTTCCTCCGAACTGTGAAAGTCAGTGGCACGACCTTCATTCCATGTGGGGTCTAGGACCTCATTGTCCCCTGAATCGTCTTCCACCCAGTCTTAATCCCTGACCTCCTGTTCAGTCTGCACACTGCAGAAAGACGCAGCAGTTGGCACCTGTGTTTCGTCATCATCAGAGACGTGCTGAGGTGGTATTCCCATGTCCTCATCATCAGGAAACATAAGTGGTTGTGCGTTAGTGCATTCTATCTCTTCCACCCCTGGGGAAGGGCTAGGTGGATGCCCTTGGGAAACCCTGGCAGCAGAGTCTTCAAACAGCATAAGAGACTGCTGCATAACTTGAGGCTCAGACAGTTTCCCTGATATGCATGGGGGTGATGTGACAGACTGATGGGCTTGGTTTTCATGCGCCATCTGTGCGCTTTCTGCAGAAGACTGGGTGGAAGATAATGTGAACGTGCTGGATGCACTGTCGGCCACCCAATTGACTAATGCCTGTACCTGCTCAGGCCTTACCATCCTTAGAACGGCATTGGGCCCCACCAAATATGGCTGTAAATTCTGGCGGCTACTGGGACCTGAGGTAGTTGGTACTAGGACGTGTGGCTGTGGCAAAACGGCCAAGTCCTCTCCCAGCACCAGAGGGTCCACTAACACCACCACGACCATGTCCGCGTCCGCGTCCGTTACTAGATGTTTTCCTCATTGTTACCGTTCACCACAATAAGAAAAATATTATTCGGGCCAATGTATTGAATTAAAATTCATGCCTTTTTTACAGACACCTAACACTATCTGACTATCTATTTAGGTACCATATTACACTAATACAGGCAGACCAGTAATGACAGATTTAGCTGAATATAAATTTGAGGCCTATTATTTAAGCGCTGGGTGACAGGTATACGTTTACGGACAGAATTAGACTTGGATCTGCACAGTAGCGTGTGTGTGAAGTTCTTGAGAATTACCCTATCAGCACCTTGAATCTAATATACCCTTTTAGGGATAGATTTAAAGTAGGCCTGATACAGCAGAAACCACTAATTTTGAGAATTGCAAATTTGGGAATTGTTTTTCAACCCAGAACAAAAACTGTGCTTTGACGGACACTAAAAATAACTTGACCAGCTAAAACAGTAATGACAGATTTGGATTAATATAAATGTGAGGCCTATTTTTTAGGCGCTGGGTGACAGGCTTAACTTGCCCCTGATGTAGGATATAGCAAAAAAATAACCACACTATTGATGGTTAAATGCACTTGGATGACACAGGTTTAGCCTGCAGCTGATGTAGGATATAGCAAAAAATAACCACACTATTGATGGTTAAATGTACTTGGTGGCAGCTTGTGCTGGCGCACCACAAGCCACAAAATGGCCGCCGATCACCCCAGAAAAAAGTGACTGAAAAATGCTCTGGGCAGCCTAAAAACAGTGAGCAATTGAATAGCAGCAGTTCAATGATCCACAGTTGTAGACCGATCACTGAATGAAGTGTTTTGGAGGAGTTAATCACTGCCTAATCTCGCCCTAATGTCGCAGCTGTAACCTCTCCCTACACTTGTATTAGCAGAGTGACGTGCAGCGCTACGTGACCCAAGCTTATATAGAGGCTGGGTCACATGCTGAACTGGCCAATCACAGTCATGCCAATAGTAGGCAAGGCTGTGATGGCATCTTGGGGCAAGTAGTATGACGTTTGTTGATTGGCTGCTTTGCAGCCTTTCAAAAAGCGCCAAGAAAGCGCAGAACACCGAACTCGAACCCAGACTTTTATGAAAATGTTCGGGTTCGGGTCCGTGTCACGGACACCCCAAAATTCGGTACGAACCCGAACTATACAGTTCGGGTTCACTCATCCCTACTAATGTATATTGAGTCAATGAGGGCAGTGGACACCCCATAGAGGAAAGGACCAGATTGAGAGATTGAGCCTAGTTCTCCAGAAAGGATTTGTTGCTGTAAACATCTAAAGTGGGAAAGCACCTTTGAATTCATCCTAAAGATACAATATGCCATATTGGGTTCATATTCAGGACTGTTGAGATGTTTAAAGCCCTTTGCTCAACATATCCCAAGATATGTGGTTTACAAGCAAAAACACTTGATTTCTCAATACTGTGTCATGTTGGTCACCCTAGTGTCTTATAGACCACATTGTCATGTTAGAAAATAAATGGGTCAACTACGAATCAAATTAGAAGTCCCAATCTGAAATGTTATTGGATGCTGTAGCATTAACATTTCATTTGATAAAAGATACCCAGGTCAGTATTTATCAATCACCAAACATTTCAATTAAAGGATAACTGTCGTATTTTTTTTTTGTATTGGATTGTGGTGATTAATATCTCCTTGGTGGCCCTATTTCAACTTTTCACTGTGTATTCAATTACCCCTTGTTCCCTGTACTGCCTACTTTTACCTGTGCTTAAAATAGGGTTGCTAGACATGGTCCGTCTATGTTGATAGCCAGGGACTGTAAGTAAATGATTAAAGCCAGGTCCTCCCCAGCAGCTGATAACAGTGCCTGGGCTGTGTGCACTTCTCCCTGTCCCTGCGCTTGGCAGACGCTCCCTCACTCAGCAGAGCTGGAGAAGGCAGAGTTGGAGCAGCACAGACCAGGGAAGGGGGATCTGCCATCTGCTCAGTGTATAAATGAAAGCAACATGTGGTAAGAGGACCCCTTTGTGCTGCAGGAGATTAACCCTTTAGGGGGAGGGCTCTGGTTACTGACACTTTTGGGGGGCTATTGTTACTGGCTAGCGAGGGCAGGCGGGATTAGCCTCAGGGTGAGGGCAGTGGTGGCCATCTTAACTGAATAGTGAAATTGCAGTTTTATGCAGACTGGTTGCTAAGGGCTGAATCTTATTAAATATGGGGTAAGTCAGTCTAATAGTAACTGATTCTGGAATATCATGTTATTAGTAATTACATATATGAAAATTTAAATTAGGGTCTAAATGTGACAGTTATCCTTTAAGGTTGTCCGATTATGCAGAAAGTTTTCTAGTGATCAAGCATCATTCATCACTCCAGAGTTTTCTTTATTGTTATAAACTCCATCAATATCAACCTGGTGTAAAACATGACTTATAGGATGTGTTATTGCTATAGTACTGTAATTAATAAGTTGAGGATAATTCCAGATCTTGGATTCATAAAAATATGTTATTCTGTACTGAATATTGATCCAAGGGACTGAAATAAATTTCAACAAAGTGTTGTGAAATACAGCTCATACAGCAAGAAATGGCAATGAAAACATACAGAGGGGAGGATCAGAAGAGCAGTTGAAGAGGAATTGGAAGGAGACAGGGTAAGACAAAAAAATGAAAAAGTCATTTGGGGAGAGTTATCAAACTGGTGTAAAGTTGAACTGGCTTAGTTGCCTATAGCAACTAATCAGATTCCACAATTTTCCAAAGAAGCTGTGCAAAATGAAAGGTGGAATCTGATTGGTTGCTATAGACTACTAATCCAGTTCTATTACACCAGTTTGATAAATCTCGCCCATTATTTTGATATGGATTTAGGTAGGCATAAAGATTTTTAAAAAAAGCACACAAACATTCACCTATACAGATAAATAATTTCTATGCTCACAATGATGGACTTCCACAGTCACTCTAAGGCCTCATGCACACGACCGTTGTGTGCATCCGTGGCCGTTGTGCCGTTTTCCGTTTGTTTTTCACGGACCCATTGACTTTCAATGGGTCTGTGGAAAAATCGGAAAATGCACCGTTTTGCAGCCGCATCCGTGATCCGTGTTTCCTGTCCGTCCAAAAAATATGACCTGTCCTATTTTTTTGACGGACAACGGTTCACGGACCCATTCAAGTCAATGGGTCCGTGAAAAAACACGGTGGAACACAATATTGGCATCCACGTCCGTATTCCGTGGCCGTAGGCTACTTTCACACAGACGGATCCGCAGATCCGTCTGCATAAAAGCTTTTTCAGAGCTGAGTTTTCACTTCGTGAAAAGTCAGATCCGACAGTATATTCACAGAGGCGTTCCCATAGTGATGGGGACGCTTCTAGTTAGAATATACTTTGAACTGTGTACATGACTGCCCCCTGCTGCCTGGCAGCACCCGATCTCTTACAGGGGGCTGTGATCCGCACAATTAACCCCTCAGGTGCTGCACCTGAGGGGTTAATTGTGCGTATCATAGCCCCCTGTAAGAGATCATGTGCTGCCAGGCAGGAGGGGGCAGATCCCCCTCCCTCCCCAGTTTTAAATTCATTGGTGGCCAGTGGGACCCCCTCCCTCCCTTGTATTTAACACATTGGTGGCCAGTGCGGCGGGCCCCCCCTCCCTCCCCTGTAGTTAACACATTGGTGGTCAGTGCGGCCGCCCCCCCCCCTCCCTCCCCTGTAGTTAACACATTGGTGGCCAGTGCGGCCGGCCCCCCTCCCTCCCCTGTAGTTAACACATTGGTGGCCAGTGCGGCCGGCCCCCCCTCCCTCCCCTGTAGTACTGTAGATTCATTGGTGGCCAGTGGGCCCCCCCCTCCCTCCCCCTCCTAATTAAAATCCCCCCCCCCTATCATTGGTGGCAGCAGAGAGTACCGATCGGAGTCCCAGTTTAATCGTTGGGGCTCCGATCGGTAACCATGGAAACCAGGACGCTACTGCAGTCCTGGTTGCCATGGTTACTTAGCAATTTTTAGAAGCATTATACTTACCTGCGAGCTGCGATGTCTGTGACCGGCCGGGCGCTCCTCCTACTGGTAAGTGACAGGTCTGTGCTATAAGCAATGCGCCGCACAGACCTTTCACTTACCAGTAGGAGGAGCGCCCGGCCGGTCACAGACATCGCAGCTCGCAGGTAAGTATAATGCTTCTAAAAATTGCTAAGTAACCATGGCAACCAGGACTGCAGTAGCGTCCTGGTTGCCATGGTTACCGATCGGAGCCCCTGCGATTAAACTGGGACTCCAATCGGTACTCTCCGCTGCAACCAATGATAGGGGGGAGATTTTAATTAGGAGGGGGAGGGAGGGCCCACTGGCCACCAATGAATCTAGAGTACTACAGGGGAGGGAGGGGGGGCCGGCCGCACTGGCCACCAATGTGTTAACTACAGGGGAGGGAGGGGGGGCCGGCCGCACTGGCCACCAATGTGTTAACTACAGGGGAGGGAGGGGGGGCCGGCCGCACTGGCCACCAATGTGTTAACTACAGGGGAGGGAGGGGGGCCGGCCGCACTGGCCACCAATGTGTTAACTACAGGGGAGGGAGGGGGGGCCGGCCGTACTGACCACCAATGTGTTAAATACAAGGGAGGAAGGGGGGCCGCACTGGCCACCAATGTGTTAACTACAGGGGAGGGAGGGGGGCCGGCCGCACTGACCACCAATGTGTTAAATACAAGGGAGGAAGGGGGGCCGCACTGGCCACCAATGTGTTAACTACAGGGGAGGGAGGGGGGCCGGCCGCACTGGCCACCGATGTGTTAACTACAGGGGAGGGAGGGGGGGCCGGCCGCACTGGCCACCAATGTGTTAACTACAGGGGAGGGGGGTCCGGCCGCACTGGCCACCAATGAGTTAAATACTAGGCAGCAGGGGGCAGTCATGTACACAGTTCTTTTAGTATATTCTAACCTGAAGCATCCCCATCACCTTGGGAACGCCTCTGTGTTAGAATATACTGTTGGATCTGAGTTTCACGATCTAACTTAAATCCGATGGTATATTCTAACATAGAAGCGTTCCCATGGTGATGGGGACGCTTGAAGTTAAAATATACCATCGGATTTGAGAAAACTCTGATCCGATGGTATAAAAGGGACTCCTGCACCATATTGTGTCAACGTCAAACGGATCCGTCCCCATTGACTTGCATTGTAATTCAGGACGGATCCGTTTGGCTCCGCACGGCCAGGCGGACACCAAAACAACTTTTTTTTTATGTCCGTGGATCCTCCAAAAATCAAGGAAGACCCACGGACGAAAAAACGGTCACGGATCACGGACCTACGGACCCTGTTTTTGCGGACCTAAAAAAAAAACGGTCGTGTGCATGAGGCCTAATAGTGAAGAATAATTGTATGCAGAAACTGTAGAGATTAGCTGTCTACTGTACTGGTACACAATTCAGTTAATAAAATTATTGATTACTTTAACCTAGATCAAAAACATGACCTGACCTAAGCCACTAGATACCTTTCAGCGTAATTTCTTTGTGCTGTAAAATACATTATTGCTACAGGTGTTTTGTAGTGCATCAAAGTCCACAGTCAGGAAAAATTTGATTTGCTGTGAAGCCGAATTTCCTCGTGCTTCAGGTAGGGAATCGATTTCTCCTGAATGGCAGTAAGAAACAACAAAAATCATACTTACCTTTGCGAACAAATGGAGGTAAGTCTGATTACTGTCAGATGCCACGATCAGTATAAATGCGGCATCTGAGGGTTACAATGACGGGGAGCAGCGAAACAACATACCGGTATTTATTGAGGTGCCACCCTATAAAGGTAATTGTAGTTATAGACTGATCATGCAATTGAATGTCCAAATAAGTGGCATAATGGGGCCAATGATAAATAGCCACCATCAGCAATGGCAGATCTACTTATCTGCTGCAGCAGGTGATGAGATCCATACCTGATTCATTTTGAAAAAAGTAATATTTTATACACTGGCAGAGAATAAATTTGGGTGTGAGCATGCCTCCTGCCGCTCTGAAAACCCTCTCTGAGATGACACTGGAGGCTGGACAAGACAGTACAGCGAGAGCAAACATGGCCAGTTGTGGCCACTGTTCCAATCTGTCTTCCCAGAAGTCCATAGGGTCAAAGAAAAGGTCCATAGGGTCAAGGAACAGGATATGTACCAATGAAAGGGCACAGTCCAGTAAGGACTGAACCTAGTGGTTCAGGCTGTGCATGTCTGTTTTCTGATGTGCATCAGATGAGGTGGCAGTGGAAAAAAACTCTTCCCTCAAGTACCAAACTGAACTGACTGCTGTGACTTCTGCCACTTGTTAAGATAGAGACAGAAGGAAAGTGATAATAAAATTTTGTCAAAGGCACAGAAATGCGCCACATTTGCATAAAGATACCGTTTTTTTAATGATTCCGTTTTTACAGACATCTGGCCAGAAGTATGAATGCCATAGAGTAAGAAAGAATAACATTTGGTTGGAGGAGCGGAAGTGCGTCACATTTGTAGGATATTGAGACATATTTTATGGACAGCTAGCCAAAAGCACAAATGCCTTAGAGAAGAATACAATTTTGGTGAAGGTCTGAAACTGTATCACATTAGGAAAATGCTGAGACACATTTTATGGACAGCTGAAGAGCATCACATTTAAAATATAATGCAACACATTTTATGAACAGCTTGCCAAGAATAGTAATGCCTGCTGAAATGAATACTTGGGTGAAGGTGCAGAACTAGGTCACATTACCAAGAATTATGACATAATATTTACAGACACCTTGCAAGAAATATTAAAAATGCTTGCTGCTTCATAAAATATTGGGAAGGGCACAGAAGTGTGCCACATTAAGAGAATGACAAGGCAATTTTTATGGACAGCCATAATTAGTAATGCATGCTGAATTAAGTTCTGGGGAAGGCATGGAGCTGCGCCAAATTTACCACAACTAAGTAATATGGCAGCAACTGCACCACCAGCAACTTGGCTAGGTGAAAGTTCAGGTTGCACACAATTGATGGTTTTGAATAGTTTTTTCATGGCCACACATTCTGTTATGGATGTCTTATGATGGAGTGGAGGACAAGTCTGAGCAGGGTGTTGTTGCCTTTTCTTGAAAAAAAAAAAAAAGGCACCCCACTAGGAGAGGGTAGTGAAGACAGAGATGATGCCACTGTCATTTTCCTCAATATCATCCTGCTATTACTTAGAGGATGAGTGAGCCATCCAGTCCACAATGATATCCTTTGACTTCAATAATAATTTAGTGCCTACCTCAACTGAGGGACACCTATGGCCTGCTGCTACTGCTATTACTGGCCAGATGGCTGGTGCTGCAATTGTCTGCACCTCTACCTACATTCTGAATGTCCAATGATGAGGCATGGATCTTTCATTTGCCACTCTTCCGTTTAACAGGCATTTTATTATGAGGCCTATAAATTTAAAGATGTTGCTTTGTGTCACGTACTGGAACAGCACTGTCACGTGACCTGGGTGCGACTGCCAAGAGTTGATCTATTTCACGCACTCAATCTCTCATGTCCCTACACACAGGCCTTAGATTGAACCTAGATCACACCCCAACACAGCCATTCATGCACCCCAACATACTGCCACCATCTATGGACTTTAATTTAATATACCAGTTAATTCGGGGCTTATAGAAAACTCCACAGGGTCACACTCGCAAGCAGACTAACAATAGCAATGGCTACACTTATAGAAAATACACGGTAATGCAAACCACACTCATACACTTAAAAATGGAGGTTAGGCAAAATAATTAAACATGTGCTTTAATGTACTAAAAAGGTACAGCACTTAGTTATAACAATTACAAAACCCCTCATTTTTATCCCCCTTCAGCAGAGGTTGCAGCTGAGAGGAGTCCCCCTCCCCATCCTTGACTCAGCCATCTGGGAAGGCCTTCATTATGGGTTCGTTCTCCACCTCAATCCCTTGGCTGGCAAGCATAAAATATTAATAAACCATGGTTTCCCATCCATACTAATGGTTATTCAGGCCCTAACATGTTTTAATAAGGCTTATTTCATCAGGCCGATTGTTCTAATACCAAAAATGAATGATGTAGGGGTCCCGGAATGAGAGATTCTCATTACACAGGAATGGCGTCTGTGGGGATTTTTGGATTCCCTACGATGCCCACATTATACAAAATGCAATTATTACAATAATTAATATATGAGTTGTACCAGAGATGAGATATTGCTTATGATATATTTTCTTCATCTTCTGGTACTCCAGTTGAAAAGCACCTAGATGTCTGCTGTGCACCAGTGCTAATACATCTGGCATGTCAGACATTACCATGAGGCTCTAGTGTCCCATCCAGGAAACCTTGCTACCACTACTTTGTTAGCAGGAGGATCCTGCTAATCCTGTCAAAAGGGGTTTATGTATTCTCCCCTGCAGGTCCAGACTGCATTGAATTGTACCGACAGTATTAAAGAAAGGCATAAAAATATATACAGTACAGTCCAAAAGTTTGGACACACCTTCTCATTCAAAGAGTTTTCTTTATTTTCATGACTATGAAAATTGTAGATTCACACTGAAGGCATCAAAACTATGAATTAACACATGTGGAATTATATACATAACAAACAAGTGTGAAACAACTGAAAATATGTCATATTCTAAGTTCTTCAAAGTAGCCACCTTTTGCTTTGATTACTGCTTTGCACACTCTTGGCATTCTCTTGATGAGCTTCAAGAGGTAGTCCCCTGAAATGGTTTTCACTTCACAGGTGTGCCCTGTCAGGTTTAATAAGTGGGATTTCTTGCCTTATAAATGGGGTTGGGACCATCAGTTGCGTTGAGGAGAAGTCAGGTGGATACACAGCTGATAGTCCTACTGAATAGACTGTTAGAATTTGTATTATGGCAAGAAAAAAGCAGCTAAGTAAAGAAAAACGAGTGGCCATCATTACTTTAAGAAATGAAGGTCAGTCAGTCAGCTGAAAAATTGGGAAAACTTTGAAAGTAAGGGCTATTTGACCATGAAGGAGAGTGCTGGGGTGCTGCGCCAGATGACCTGGCCTCCACAGTCACCGGACCTGAACCCAATCGAGATGGTTTGGGGTGAGCTGGACCGCAGAGTGAAGGCAAAAGGGCCAACAAGTGCTAAGCATCTCTGGGAACTCCTTCAAGACTGTTGGAAGACCATTTCAGGGGACTACCTCTTGAAGCTCATCAAGAGAATGCCAAGAGTGTGCAAAGCAGTAATCAAAGCAAAAGGTGGCTACTTTGAAGAACCTAGAATATGACATATTTTCAGTTGTTTCACACTTGTTTGTTATGTATATAATTCCACATGTGTTAATTCATAGTTTTGATGCCTTCATAGTCATGAAAATAAAGAAAACTCTTTGAATGAGAAGGTGTGTCCAAACTTTTGGTCTGTACTGTACATTCACTCAACATCGACACAGATTTAATTAAATGTCCCTTCCTTTCTACAAATACAGATTGTTATTGATCATTTACAATTTTAATGCAATCTATTAAATTATGAAATGGTATTTTATTTCAGTACAATTCATTCACAGTATCTTCACATACAATACATAGAATCAAAATGCTATATGAACCCAGTTATTGCAGTACAATGCATTCACTGCACTGTATATTGATGTAATATAATGCGTGAAATGAAACTGGTATATTAAAGGGTTGTGCAGCCTGTTTCTATTGATGCATTTTTGGTTGGACCGCGCTGCTTCAGGAGTTCACTGAAGAAAAGTTTCTACTCCAGAACCATTCAGCAAAGTTGGATATGGGAAAGCATTCAAGTCACACGAAGCCTCCCTTTCCCATTCCACCGAGCTTCTGTGTAAGATCAAAGGTTGCAAAAATAGTGAAGCACCTTCACAACAGTTGAGTTAAAAGGGTTTATTATACTCACAGACTCAGTTCGGTAACAAGCAGTGTAAGGCTACTTTCACACCTGCGTTCAGGTGTCCGCTCGTGAGCTCCGTTTGAAGGGGCTCACAAGCGGCCCTGAACGCAGCCGTCTGGCCCTAATGCATTCTCAGTGGAGGCGGATCCACTGAGAATGTATCCGCCTGCCAGCGCTCAGCCTCCGCTCCGCTCAGTGAGCGGACACCTGAACGCTGCTTGCAGCGTTCGGGTGTCCGCCTGGCCGTGCGGAGGCGAGCGGATCCGTCCAGACTTATAATGGAAGTCAATGGGGACGGATCTGTTTGAAGATGACACTATATGGCTCAATCTTCAAACGGATCCGCCCCCATTGACTTTCAATGTAAAGTCTGGACGGATCCGCTCAGGCTACTTTCACACTTAGAAATTTTTCTAAGTTATAATGCAGATGGATCCGTTCTGAACGGATGCAAACGTCTGCATTATAGGAGCGGATCCGTCTGATGAAACATCAGACGGACCCACTCCGAACGTTAGTGTGAAAGTAGCCTCAAGCATATAAAACACCCGACCCGGATTTCGCTCCAGAAAACTTGAATGAAACGAGTACTTGTAATTACACTACACCAATGCTACAGGGAAGAAAAGACACACAATGTAATAAAGAGGGAACAGTACTTGCATGGAGAGCTGCCTCCCCTTCAAACAGCTGATCGTCCCTGGGTGATGGGTGTCAGACCCCTGCCAATCAGATATTGATGACCTAGCCTAACTGCATGTTAAATTGATGTAAAACAATGCATTGAATGAAGCTGGCATATCGATGCAGTGAAATGCTTAATTATACACAGTAGTATATAAATAAAACATGCACAATTATATGCCCCCTTCTTAGAACACACTGGTATTGATGCACTAAAATGCGCCAAAGTGCTTAAATATGAGTGGTAGCAAAATTGAAACTTTTTTTTTGTAAAAAAGCAGCAAATGTGCAGCAATTAATGCATAATGTATGCTCCTGCTTCTGGATGTGCTGGCAATAAACCTATAACATTCTTATGAACTGTAGAAACTGGATGGGTGGTCATGTACAGAAAAAAAATTAGGTTGTTGCAGGATTGTGTTGATTGCAGAATTTAAAAGTGAAACATGAACTTTCACTTGTCAGCAGCTACAGGTATATGAAAATACTACACACACAGACAGTGACCAGTCCCTCCCTATGCTTTTTCTGGTAAAACCCAGACTTTTCTAGCATTGATTTAATCTTTCAAATTAAATATATCTCTGTACAGCCTATATACTGTCCTTTTTTTTACTCTTTTCATTGTTTTTTTTATAAATAATGTAATACAGTATATATGTAGTACATTTGGGCACAGCACATAAAACAATATAGGCACAAACAGTTATATAATAATGAGAGCAGATCATCATAAATTGGCATAAAGATATGGATTTCGATTAATATTAGATCAGTTCACATAGAGATAGAGCGCAACATTCCTAATCAAACAAATAAGGAATATAGTCAAATATGGCACATGTGGCCCTGCTAAAAGGAAAAAAAGGGGGGGGGGGAGATACCAGGTGGGAAGGGATTAAGGACCTACCGTATATAAGAGACATTATTTGCGGAGAAGAGGTCCATATATAGTCAGTGGGTTGACATCAGAGATGTCAATACATGCAAGAAGACTTCCGGTTCCGGCGCGCACATGTGAGGACGTGCGGTGGAGGAGCTCCGTACACCCTGCTATATATCGGGGGTTTGCCGGGACCAGAAGCGGGATCGCAGCTTCCTATCTTCAACCGGGTGGCTCATGGACAGATACCTGGTCCGCAACGGCCCCTCACTGATGACCTCTTCACTCCTGCAGAAAGAACTGGCGCTGATGCGATCCGACAAGATGGCGGAGGGTAAGCGGAGAACAACCCGCTCCTCTTCACAGCCCCCCCCTACCCCCCGATGCAGATGAATCATCTAGAGGGGAATCGCCTCTACAATCGCAGCAGTCGCTGCAGCTCCAGGAGCTGGAGCTCCCTAGCAAAGAAATCGCTTTGGCGGTGGCGCAAATACTGGCCCCAGATATTAAGGCCACGTTGGAGTCCACCATTGCTGCAGCTGGACATTGCGCAAAACTCTTCCCATATTCGGGAATTAGAGCAGAGGACAGGGACCCTGGAAGACGAACTTTGCAAAACTCAGTCTCAAGTAAGAGACATAATTCGTATTAACCAGGCACTGCAAGATAAAGTGGAGGACCTGGAAAACCGCTCCCATAGGAGTAATATTCGCATAGTGGGTCTCCCTGAAGATATCCCAGCACATCATTTGGCGCGCTTTTGCTCCTCAGAACTCCCGCAAGCGCTGGGATTTGAGTCGCCGCTCACTGTAGAGAGGGCCCATAGAATTGGCCCCCCCCAGAGAACCAGCCGTGGATAACCAGCCATCCAGGCCGAGACCAGTTATTGTTAAATTTCTCAATTATGCTGACAAGGAGGCCATCTTGGGGAAATACAGATGCCTGACTCAACCCCTCAGAGTTAAAGGGAACAAGCTCCTTTTATTCAGCGATTATTCTATGGAAGTAGAGCTTTTTCCCAGATATGCACACAATTGGTCCAGAGGAAAATCCGCTTTGCTCTCATTTATCCGGCTGTTTTGCGTGTCTTTAAACAAAATGGAGGAACTGACACCTACTTAACACCGAGAGAAGCGACAGAGGCCTTAGAAGACGGCGACTTCTCGGATGGCTCGAGGCCCAGGTCAACACCCAGGGGTCGTTCTTCACCCAGAGGAGGACGCTCTGGTAGTCAATTATCACCGAGATCAGGAGACATGTCCCAGAATAGGCCTGGTGAAGCCTTTAGCCAGATATCCCGATCAGACTGGGACTGATATATGCTGTAACAAACAGCCATGGCAGGAAAATGAATATACATAACTTGTGAGTTATTAACCTGATATTGCCGGGACTATGTTTATTCTTAGACCACTACCTTCTAGATGGTCATTGATATAAATACCTTTAAATGAAAGCAAGGTGAAGGAGGGAAGGGACAACAGAGTGGAGGGTTTTGTTGGCTAATCATCTATGGGTTGTGGAGCTGATGGTAAAATGTATTTTCACAGGTGGGAATCTGGCGGGACAGAGTCTGTATGTACTTGCCAGTTCAGTGCGAAAAAAGTCTAAAGTGCCTTATGACAGATTCATGTGGGGTATACTCACTCAATGGTTTATTGTTAATGTTAATACTGTTATATACAGGTTGGGGGGGGATGTTCTTAGCCACTTTTACGGTCATGCTCCATGGATGTTCTGCACTGTCTACACTGCGTGCAGAATTATTAGGCAAATGAGTATTTTGACCACATCATCCACTTTATGCATGTTGTCTTACTCCAAGCTGTATAGGCTCGAAAGCCTACTACCAATTAAGCATATTAGGTGATGTGCATCTCTGTAATGAGAAGGGGTGTGGTCTAATGACATCAACACCCTATATTAGGTGTGCATAATTATTAGGCAACTTCCTTTCCTTTGGCAAAATGGGTCAAAAGAAGGACTTGACAGGCTCAGAAAAGTCAAAAATAGTGAGATATCTTGCAGAGGGATGCAGCACTCTTAAAATTGCAAAGCTTCTGAAGCGTGATCATCGAACAATCAAGCGTTTCATTCAAAATAGTCAACAGGGTCGCAAGAAGCGTGTGGAAAAACCAAGGCGCAAAATAACTGCCCATGAACTGAGAAAAGTCAAGCGTGCAGCTGCCAAGATGCCACTTGCCACCAGTTTGGCCATATTTCAGAGCTGCAACATCACTGGAGTGCCCAAAAGCACAAGGTGTGCAATACTCAGAGACATGGCCAAGGTAAGAAAGGCTGAAAGATGACCACCACTGAACAAGACACACAAGCTGAAACGTCAAGACTGGGCCAAGAAATATCTCAAGACTGATTTTTCTAAGGTTTTATGGACTGATGAAATGAGAGTGAGTCTTGATGGGCCAGATGGATGGGCCCGTGGCTGAATTGGTAAAGGGCAGAGAGCTCCAGTCCGACTCAGACGCCAGCAAGGTGGAGGTGGAGTACTGGTTTGGGCTGGTATCATCAAAGATGAGCTTGTGGGGCCTTTTCGGGTTGAGGATGGAGTCAAGCTCAACTCCCAGTCCTACTGCCAGTTTCTGGAAGACACCTTCTTCAAGCAGTGGTACAGGAAGGAGTCTGCATCCTTCAAGAAAAACATGATTTTCATGCAGGACAATGCTCCATCACACGCGTCCAAGTACTCCACAGCGTGGCTGGCAAGAAAGGGTATAAAAGAAGAAAATCTAATGACATGGCCTCCTTGTTCACCTGATCTGAACCCCATTGAGAACCTGTGGTCCATCATCAAATGTGAGATTTACAAGGAGGGAAAACAGTACACCTCTCTGAACAGTGTCTGGGAGGCTGTGGTTGCTGCTGCACGCAATGTTGATGGTGAACAGATCAAAACACTGACAGAATCCATGGATGGCAGGCTTTTGAGTGTCCTTGCAAAGAAAGGTGGCTATATTGGTCACTGATTTGTTTTTGTTTTGTTTTTGAATGTCAGAAATGTATATTTGTGAATGTTGAGATGTTATATTGGTTTCACTGGTAAAAATAAATAATTGAAATGGGTATATATTTGTTTTTTGTTAAGTTGCCTAATATTTTTGCACAGTAATAGTCACCTGAACACACAGATATCCCCCTAAAATAGCTAAAACTAAAAACAAACTAAAAACTACTTCCAAAAATATTCAGCTTTGATATTAATGGGTTTTTTGGGTTCATTGAGAACATGGTTGTTGTTCAATAATAAAATTAATCCTCAAAAATACAACTTGCCTAATAATTCTGCACTCCCTGTATTTATGGTATAAGCTACTGGGGACGGCCTCTCCCAGGTGATACCCCTTGCAAACCCTTTATTCGGAATCAATTATGAAAGTAGTCACTTGGAATGTAAAGGGCCTTAGAGCCCCGCAGAAAAGAATGATGGCAAGGCTGACCTATGGGGGAAGGCTGACCTATGGCGCATGAAGCATCTTTGGGTAGGGCATGTCATGGGATCCTCATCATGCGGTAGGAAAGCGGGGGTGATAATTCTCATACATAAGCGAGTAAGCCATAATGTGATTGCTTCTGAATGTGATGAAGAAGGCAGGATTATACATCTTAAATTGTCCACGGATGCAGGTCTTATAGACCTATTTAATGTTTATGGTCCTAACACTGGTCAGGCCCCTTTTTTTAGGGTCTTAGAAAGCCAAATTCTACAGGAGGCAGGAAACCAGATTTTAGTCATGGGAGATCTTAACGCAGTGCATAATCCAGAAGAAGATAGGAAACAGACGCACCCTTCGCTCCAATCTACGCAGCCTAGCAGAGGTGGAAGATTTTCTTTAGAACCTCTTAAGTCCACGGGTTTGACAGATATTTGGAGATTCCTGAACCCAGTAGAAAGGGAATTCACCCATTTTTCACATGTCCACCGGTCGTGGTCCAGGATTGATTATGCCCTGACCTCGACGCAACTTTCGAAAAAAGTCCTTCAGGCTGAGATCACGGACATGGTGATATCTGACCACGCCCCGGTATGCATCACTATAGCAGAAAACACCCCCAGAGGCACTGATAGGGTTTGGCGTTTACCTAGTTACCTTATGTCCGACGATGATTTTTTAGATAGACAGAAAGGCTGGTGGTGGGAATTTCTGGACAATAATTCGGGCCATCGTGATAATCCTTGCCTCCTGTGGGATACTGCTAAAGCAGTTATTCGCGGTAATATCATTTCATATACAACAGCAAAAAAAAGGAAAATATGGCTAGGGCTCCAGCAAGCCACTGATGAGGTCCGTTCTGTTTACACTTCTTACTTAGTGAGTCCAACTGACATAAATAGGATTAAGTGGGTGACAGCAAAACACAATTATGATCACAAGTTAGAGCAACAAGTCAAACTCCATATGGATTATCACTCGGCCAAGTTGTTTAAATATGGCAATAAGGCAGGTAAAAAGCTAGCTAATTTAATCAACACACAACGTTATAACCATGCCATTAGGTCAATTTTAGATGAAGAGGGGAAAAGCTCACTAGTCCGAAAGACATAGTTGAATGCTTTAGAAAATATTATGAAGCACTCTATTCCCAAGACGAGTTTAACCAGTCACGAGCGGAAGAACTTCTAGCTAATGTCTCTCTCCCTAAACTTTCAGAAGATATGTTAAATAGTCTTAATAAACCAGTTACAGTAGAGGAGGTTCAGGGCACCATTAAGTCACTTAGCAACGGGAAGGCTCCGGGTCCGGATGGATTCCCGGCTGAGTTTTTCAAGGCCCTTGCGGCGGATGTCTCCCCGGTTTTGCAGGAGCTTTTTGACTCCTGTTTACACGGGGGGGACATTATGTCTACAGGGAAGCTGGCCCATATCAAACTGATTCCTAAACCAGGTAAAGATACTGCTCAGATGGGATCTTATCGCCCGATATCGCTAATTAACCAGGACCTAAAAATTATGACTAAACTAATGACCAATAGACTAGCGGATCTCATGCCATCCCTGATCGGACCACACCAGGTCGGATTCACAAAGGGGAGAGCAGCGGTCACTAATATCAGAACAGTTTTAACGATACAGGATCATCTTTTTTATAATCAGAATCCAGCTGGTTGCCCTGCCCTGCTATCTGTGGACGCGGAAAAGGCTTTTGATGATGTTAATTGGAATTGGCTTGGGAAAACGCTGGCCTTTGGCTTTATAGGACCTTTCCGGACGTTCCTAGATTAACTATATGCTGGCCCAATGGCCCAGGTCCATCTACCTGGTTTTCTGTCGACGCCTTTCCGCCTCCACAGGGGCACGAGACAGGGTTGCCCCCTATCCCCACTCCTCTTTAACTTAGCCCTGGAACCTTTAGTTAAATTCCTGATACATTCTGATGTGTATCAAGGGATTAAGGTGTGGACTAAAGAAACTAAACTTATATGTTTCGCAGATGACATACTTATCTTCCTTAACTCCCCAGAAACAGATCTTAATAAAGTATTAGATTCTCTACAATATTTTGGGGAAGTGACAGGCTATCGGGTGAATGTGAGCAAAAGTCAATTGCTATATTTAAACGGATATACTAGAGATCGCACAGCACCAATTATGCTCCAAGAGGTAGAAGTAGTCCCCCAATATTTGACATATCTAGGGATTAAAATAGGTAGAAGTCCACTGTCCCTTTACAAATTAAACTATAGCCCACTAATTAGAAAAATAGAAGAAGAACTTGATAAGTGGCTGAATTTGCCATTGTCTTTATTTGGGAGGGCCCATCTAGTGAAGATGGTCAGCTTTGCTAGACTACTTTATCCCATGCAAACAATTCCTCTCCTGATAACACATATGGATGTTACCAAGATCCAAAAGGCTTTCTCACACTTTTTATGGCGAGGTAGGAGACCGAGGATAGCATACGCGAAGTTATGTCTATTGAAATGGGAGGGGGGCATACAGATGCCTAATATCAGGAATTACAACCTAGCTTCCCTCTGGAGACATATTAAAGATTGGATATCTGGTTCCTCAAATTATTCTAATACCCCCTTGGAGAAGGAATTAGCCGTTCCATGGGATTTGAGAGCTATTTTACACACCAGGATCCAAGACATTCCTCTGGCTTTGAGGAAATATACACTTCTGAAGGACACTTTAGCTACGTGGAGAGGGGTACGTAAACTTTTTAGGTTGCCTATGTACCTATCCCCATACATGCCATTATGGACCCTCCCAGCCTTCCCAGCAGGGAGACAATCAGTAATGTTTACACTCTGGAAGAGGAAGGGAATTATTACCTTGAAACAGTTGCTTAACCCTATGGGACGTGAGTTATTGTCTTGGCAAAATATCAGGTCCCAGTTTCAGTTGCCTCCCTCGCACTTTCTCCCATATAGTCAAGTTAATTCATACTGCAGGTCTCAGTCACTGGACATGGGTGACCAAGAAAGGAGAGTCTGGTTCGATGCTCTAATGGGAACTCAAAATAATTCTCTTTCAGATCTATACAGGAAAATTCAAAATACTCATTCGATTCCTATAGAAGCAAAAGTTTTCCAGAAATGAGAAGTTGAGCTGGGGGTAGAGGAGTTGACCCCAAGGTTAAGGGAAGGCTTGGAACGTGTGAGGCAGGCGACAGGAAATAAGACTTGGAAGGAAATGCACTTTAGGATTTTGCACAAAGCAACATATGCGTTTGACTTATCTTATAGGGATGCTCCTGCTCACTATCTTAGATGGTGCCCAAAATGTCAACTCCAGAAAGCCAATCTGTTGCATGGGCTGTGGAACTGCCCATCTTTAATCCCCCTGTGGAAGAGTGTGCTAGAACTCATGAAACAGATCTGGGGAGTGGAAGTACAATTGAATCCACTACATTGTATTTTTCACTATATACCTTGGGATGCTAAGGGGGAAATAACTCACTCCACGCATATCAAAGGTATTCATCTGTTTTTACTAGCAGTAAAGAAAACAATATTGAGACACTGGATATTCCCCACCATTCCCACTTTAGATGAAACAGTAGGCATTATGAGTCGTATTCTCTATATGGATAGGCTGGAGGCAGAGAACAATAAAGATAAATCCACAAAATCCTTCTTCAGTAAGTGGAAGAAATTTATCAGCCATGTTCTAACTCCTATGGAGATTCAGGAGGTTATGAAGCCTTTTCGTCACACTAAATGGTATCTGGAAGAACAGATAAAGGGGACGTTAGGTGCACTAGAGATAGATACCCCGTGATGGTAGCTTTTGCTAACTAGAGGTGCAGACATGATCCCTTTAGGTTATGGATATAGAGGCCGGCAAGCGATCGTGAGGCAGACATCTTTAATGGAGAGTTCTTTTACTTGACTGAAAGTTGGGGCACACAGTTGGGGTGATAAAAGTTCATGGGAGGGGGAGGTGGGTGGGAGAAAATGGAAAATTGGGAAATATTATTATCTTATGCAATGTATGGCACTCTATTGTACGTATATCTGGAAATGACATATGTATCTGCTAAGTGTCTTTTTTCATATGTATCCTGCTAATCCATGTTTTCCTGAATAAAAATATTTGGGAAAAAAAATACATGCAAGAAGCAATACTTGAAGTTAGGATAGAAAATGTTTTAGAGGTTAAGGCATGCAAGAGTGTGAGGATGAGTGAATCATTGTAGTTACTGGGGGTGGGGGAATTCGTATTAAGTGGAAACGTGTCTATGTCGAGCCCAAAGGTTCCAGATGGACTTAAATAGAGAGTGGGATTTATTTTCCCAACTAGCTAGTTCCTCTAAGCGGTATAAGGAGTCTACACCTTTTCTGTCCATTGTGCGAGTGATGGAGGTGAACGTGGTTTCAATAACGTGGGGATTAAAATTCTAGCAGCGGCAAGAAGCTGTTTCGACACGACAAGTGTGGTTTTGGGAATTCTGTCAGGAAATGGGTGCAATAGTCATATTTCTGGGAGGAGAGGGAGGTTTAGTCCAGCAATTCGGTTGACTTGTGTCAATACAGAGGACCAATATGGTTTTATATGGGAGCAAGTGCAGAGCAAGTAGAAGTATGTTCCTCTATGTTGACCCCACTTCCAGCAACAGGGATCGTAGTTGGAATTGTATTTATTTAATAACACTGGTGTGAGGTGCCATCTAGTTAGTATCTTATAACCACTTTCCTGAGCCCCTATACTGTCCTTACCACATCTAGAAAATACTTATTTATGTCTGTAATTACTTTCTGTCAGACGCAGCCAAGACACATGCTCTCACTTCTCAAGCTAGCCTCAGAATGGTGTCTCTAGCGTCTGAGACTTAAGGACCTTCCAAAATCGGCCTCCTGATGGGCTCATAGCCTGTCAGCCTCTAAGCATCTAAGGGCAACCCAAAGGTCATGTGACGCTCTATATTATTCCTCACTGCTGGTTTCCGCCCCAATGTTCACAGTAAAATGGCACTGGCGCCATTTGCATGATTAATCAGAAGTGAATCGCTAAAACTTTGGCAGTAGAATTTATGTAAAATTTATAATGAATCCGATTTGTTTTGAATTGAATCCCTTATCTTTACTAAGCGCTGTTGAATGGCATACTACAATAGGTTGTTGGTCCTATGGAGTCTGATTGTTGTTTGTGTTATAAGAGAATATATATAATTTAATTGTTAGTTTATGCTCACATACATGTACAAGATTCAGTAGTTTTTCTTTGGAATAAATATTGCTATATACAATACTAACTTTCTTGTAAATTATGGGCACCTCAGCACAACCTGATGGACCCCATTATTTTTCAACAGCATCTGTTGATGTTGCCGATGTTTATTACTTAAAGGATCTGTCACTGCATTGTAAAGGAGCTCTAGTTATAATGGAAGCTATAGATGATGTTGAGGGAGAGCATTTTATCCTCCTTTTGTTTTTTCACAAGAGGAGCCACAAGAGATTTCTGGCAGATGACCACTGACAATACGTAACTTCTTGGCTAAATCAAATGTGTCAGTGAATTGGAAGGTTGAAAAGGATTCAGAAGAGGTAGACATTGAGGAAAGACCAACCACTACTGAAGAATTTTAGAATAGAAAAAAAAATAAAAAATTAAGAACATAAAAATAGAGCTTCTTATTTCAATTCAAGTACTGATGGAAGAATTGATTAATATGAAACACCCTGATCCTTTTCAAAGAAGGTGTGAAGCAGCTGAAGAACATATTATGATGTTCTGCATCATCTAACATATATAGCTATAGCTACATAAATAATGCTGCTGAAGACCATAGATAAAATCTGACCAGGAGCCATATACAGTACAGTATGTCAATCTGTTAGCAATTTGCACAAATGTGATCTATCAGCACACAAGTATGTGTTATTTTTTATTTTTTTATATTTAATATGAAACTATATTGCACTCAAAATATTTTTTCACAGATCAAGTTTCCCTTTTAGAAACAAAAAGTTAATGTATAGTGATAGAGCGTGCTCCAATTTTTTTTAACGCAGGTTCTGCACTTAATACATGTGATATAACCCTTTTAAACCACAGGGACAGTGTTCTCGGGGTGCATGTAATATAATCAAGGATGTACTAAAACATGAGGCTTTATCATCATGTCTGGACATCCGAATTTGATGTTTACAAAAATATTATGGGATATTATACATTGTATTTCATTATTTTATATTTCAATATATTATTTTTTTCCAACTTTTACTAGTATAAAAAGTCTTTTTAAATTGTACTAGATCTACAAATTTTACTGCTACACAGTTTTTAGAAAAAAAAATGAGATATTAAGTGTGGGTGAGTCTAGTATAAAAATAATGGCTTCATTTCAAATAATTTTACTTTTCTATTGTCATTTGTTCTTAGGGAAAGAATGAATGGTATATTCATCTCATGAAGCAAGAACTCTTCATGTCCACCTGATCTTAGTTTCAGAGCACAATCTTTTGTGCTGCCACTCCACATTCTGTGAAAATGCTACCTTATGTTATTGAAGCGTTTAACATGTAATTTCTTCCTTCAGATTTTCAAGCATCTAGAAAGGAATTCTATTTTTTTCTGTGTAAGCGCTTTCTTAAGAAAGGTTAATCATTTTCTATATTTGCAGTTTGTTTTATTTAATTGCATTTAGGCATCACATTTCCTACATTTGTTTTATACCTCCATCCACTGGTGATAGTTCCCTTATAAAATAAATGGCACAAGTGCAATTATATTACAAGCCTTCTGCATGATTTGTGATACACCAATTAGGTTTTCCTTTTTCAGCAGCCTATAAAATAACTGAGGTTTACAACATTGTTGGACTTGCTGAAACCAGGAGACTGTAAAATGCAAGTGTAACAGACAGCCTTAAATGGATTCCAAATAAGAAAATAAATTAATATAGAACAGTTACAAAAATATACATTATATGCAGATAAGCTTAGACAGTGTAAACTTAGACTAGACAATGTAATGATGTGCCAGATTTATCACAATGACTGATGCTCGCTGATAAATTTGGTTCTTTTTTTTGAGTGTCTAGTCTACGTGTATACCAGCCATTAGTTGGCTCGCTTTGCACTGCAATTTTGCCACAGAGTTATGCCTCATTCACATATCAGTGTTTGGTCAGTGATTTCCATCAGTGATTTTGAGCCAAAACCAGGTGCGGCTCTAAACACAGAACCTTATGGCCTCTTTCACACGACCGTATGGCTTTTTCAGTGTTTTACGGGCCGTTTTTCACAGATCCGTTGTTCAGTTTTTTTGTTTCCGTTGTGTTTCCATTTTTCCGTTCCGTTTTTCCATATGGCATATACAGTATACAGTAATTACATAGAAAAAATTGGGCTGGGCATAAAATTTTAAATCGATGGTTCCGCAAAAACGGAACAGATATGGAAGACATATGGATGCATTTCCGTATGTGTTACGTTTTTTTTTTTGTGGACTCATTGACTTGAATGGAGCTACGGAACGTGATTTGCGGGCAATAATAGGACATGTTCTATCTTTCAACGGAACGGAAACAGAATGCATATGGAGTACATTCAGTTTTTTTTTCCGGAACTATTGAAATAAATGGTTCCGTATATAGACTGTATACGGAACTCAAAAAACGGGGAAGAAAAACGGTTGTGTGAAAGAGGCCCTTGTCTGTGAAGGCTCCAGTCCTGGTTTTGGCTCACAATCACTGATGGAAATCACTGGCCAAAACACTAACGTGTGAATGAGGCTTTATACAACCTTACCTGCTAAGCTACGTACACATACCAAGTAAGGCAGACACTTAATAAATGTGGGACTTAACGCATGCATTATTATTATATATACCAGCAACATACGACAAAATCTATTATACCTGTAGGCATGAACTGATTCATAAGGGTGAATTATAGCAAGACAGCTTTGTTGCAGAAATTTCTGCGAAAAAAAAAAAATCAGTTTTATATGTCTATTTCATACATCAGTTTCATTCATATATGTCATACATCTCAGCTCTACCTTAATTGAGAATTCACCTTCAGTGCCATATCATAATTTGGATTTGTGTTCTTTCTTTTGGAGTTTCCTTTTTTGGTGCTCATTGAATTTCTATTATATTCAGTCAGTATTAGATGCACTTTGCACTTTATTATATATGTAAATTCTTGTTCAAATGTAACCTTTACAACAAGTGCACACTTAATATATTTCATTTCAATCATGCATTTGCTTCACAACCCCTGGGGAATGGGATCCTCTTTCTCCAGTGTGACTCACTTTTATCTAATCGTTATTTGTAGAGATTTTTTTCCAATAAAGTATTCATTTTTACCTATGTGTTTGACATTTGCACTTTGTTTTCTTGGTAGGGTATGCTAATTGTTTGGTGTTGCCCTTTATATAGTGAATTCTTATTGCACTCATTACGTATAAAGTCAACTTAACTCTACAGTGTTGTCTGAACTGCTTGATGTTGGTCTAATTTATTCAGTTGTGTATTTATTTTTATTAAGAGGCAATATTTGATATCCACAACTTAGGCCTCATGCACACGACCGTTGTGTAGATCCGTGTCCGTTGTTCCGTTTTCCGTGATTTTCTGCGAACACATTGACTTTCAATGGGTCAGTTGAAAACTCGGAAAATGCACCGTTGTTCATCCGTGGCCGTGATCCGTGTTTCCTGTCCGTCAAAAAAATAAGACCTGTCCTATTTTTTTGACAGACAACGGTTCACGGACCCATTCAAGTCAATGGGTCCGTGAAAAAACACGGATGCACACAAGATTGACATCCACGTCCGTGGCCGTAGACTACTTTCACACAGACGGATCCGCAAATCCGTCTGCATAAAAGCTTTTTCAGAGCTGAGTTTTCACTTCGTGAAAACTCAGATCCGACAGTATATTCTAACACAGAGGCGTTCCCATAGTGATGGTGACGCTTCAAGTTAGAATATACTACGAGCTGTGTACATTACTGCCCCCTGCTGCCTGGCAGCACCCGATCTCTTACAGGGGGCTGTGATCCGCACAATTAACCCCTCAGGTGCCGCACCAAAGGGGTTAATGGTGCGTATCATAGCCCCCTGTAAGAGATCAGGTGCTGCCACGCAGGAGGGGGCACACCCCCCTCCGTCCCCTGTATTACATTTATTGGTGGCCAGTACGGCCTCCCCTCTCCCCCCCTCCTAATTAAAATCCCCCCCCCTGGTTAGTTTAATAGCAGTTTGCAACCAGCGCAGGATAAATGTCTGTATATATATATATATATATATATATATATATATATATATATGTATTAAGGCAGATTGCCTGGATTTGTGGGAGGGGCTGAGGTCCGCCTCCAGCCTATTTAGGGCACTCCCCTTACCTGGCTC
Source organism: Bufo bufo (assembly GCF_905171765.1). Classification (NCBI taxonomy): domain Eukaryota; kingdom Metazoa; phylum Chordata; class Amphibia; order Anura; family Bufonidae; genus Bufo; species Bufo bufo. The sequence goes on along the minus strand of NC_053390.1, from coordinate 751,565,301 downwards.
CTGCATCATTGAGGTCTGAGCTTTTGAGAGAGGAGGTCGCTTGTGGAGTGTCTGGAGAGTTGCCTGCGAGTCGCTGAATTCCTGGAAGTTTTTCGTTGCCATCGGTTCTGGATTTGGAGCATTTCGGTTCTATTTTTCCGGCTTTACTCAGGTTCACTGTGGGTCATGTTTGCCCGCTAAACTGCGAGTCATCCATACGGTGCAGCCGGGGCCTCACGGTTGCCCCCTGTACCGGTTCAATTCATTTCACCAAACGCTGCACCAATGTCACTGTTTTCTCATACAAGTCACCAGTATTTCATTTCTGTCACGCCTTGTTCATGCACAATTTGTCTACATGGTACCACCATTCCAGTCAGCACCCCTGCGGCAAGCATGCAGTCGTTTCCTGGGCAATCCCCCATTTCTGTTCATTTCATTTTACCAAATGCTGCACTAATGTCACAGCTTTCTCGCCCAGGTCACCAGCATTTCATTTCTGTCATGTCTCGTTCATGCATAAATGTATCTACACCGTATCACCACTCCGGTCAACACCCCTGCGGCATGCAGGCAGTGGTTTCTGAGTCATCCATACGGTACAGCCGGGGCCTCACGGTTGCCCCTGTACCGGTTCATTTCATTTCATCATACGCTGCACCAATGTCACGGTTTTCTCATACAAGTCACCAGTATTCATTTCTGTCACGCCTTGTTCATGCGCAATTTGTCCACACCGGACTACCATTCCGGTCAACACCTCTGCAGCATGCGGCATGGTTTCTGGCCTAATCCCCCATTTCAATTTCATTTCATAGACGCTGCGCTAATGTCACGGCTTTCTCACAGTCACCAGTATCTCATTTTGTCATGTCTCGTTCAGCAATCTTCCCACAGGCACAACACTGCGGTCAGCACCCCAGGGGTCCAGGCTCGTTCCCCATTTCTTTTTCAGTCCATATCACCCCACAATCATCCACATTCCTGCCCCCCCCCCCTCCTCATGTTCATGTGCACGGCTGCAGGAGCACAAATGCGTATGAGTTATTTCTTACGGTACAGTAGGGCCTCACGGTTGCCCCTGTACCGGTTCATCTCACTTCATCAATGCGCACCAATGTCACGGTTTTCATGCAAGTCACCAGCATTCATTTCTGTCACACCTGTTTCATGCATATTCATTCACAAACCGCACCACCATTCCGGTCAACAGCTCTGGCAGCATGCGACCAATGGTTCATGGATTAAATCCCCCCCCCCTTTTTTTCCATGGTTCTTTTCACACACACTGCATCCATGTCACGGCTGCTCGCAGCAATCACCGGCAGCTCATTGCTCATGCCTATTCTGGCGTCTCCCCACAGGACCGTCACTCCGGTCAGCCCCCTGATGGTTCCAGCCCCATTCCCCATTTCTGGGTTTCACCCCTCAAACATCCAACATTCATGCCCTCCCCCCCCCCTACCCTCCTCGTTTTCCAGGTACACAGCACAGGGGCCAGCTGCGGTACACCCGGCACACCCCCCATTCATTTCAAACTTCACTGGGCTTGCCGCGGCGCGGACATCCCCTCCCCACCGCCTCCTGCCTGTTTGCCACTCCTCCTGCCGTGCGGCCGATGGCGCCCGGCCGCGTCCTGGGGCCTGGTCTGCGCATGCGCGGCCGGGGTTCTGCGCATGCGCGGCGATTTCATCGGCGCATGCGCGGTGTCCCGGCGGCCGTGGGGGGACTCCGGACGAATGGGTTCAAAAATAAATGGCTTTCATTTTTCCTATGCTCCAAAATGTAACTCCTTACAAACAGTCACATAATCCTCCAAGCATGTTCCACATGATTCATTTTCACTTCACCAACAACGTTCATGGCCCCCCCCCCCGGTCATTTAGGTGCGCTGTCACGGGGGCAGCGGCGGTGCAACCTGCACCCCCCCCCCCCATTCATTTCACCTCCACTGGGCTTACCGCTGCCCTGACATCCTCTTCCCACCACCTCCTGCCTGGTTACCACTCCTCCTGCCGCGCGGCCGATGGCGCCCGGCCGCGTCATGGTGCCTGGTCTGCGCATGCGCGGCCGGGGTTCTGCGCATGCGCGGCGATTCCGTCGGCGCGTGCGCGGTGTCCCGGCGGCCGTGGGCGCCGCTTCTGTTGCGGGGGGGGCGCCGTCGGACGGCAGGGGAGCCTTCCAGCACGCCCCTTACAGTCATATAACACCCCAGCAGCCCACACAAAGAAAAGAAAAAGAAAAAAAAAAAAAAAAAGCCATCAAACACCTTTTGGAATAAACATGAAGATTATAAGCCAGGCCCTCTTGTCCAAAATCAATGCATGATCTTATAAATGCTCTTCTGGCTGGAAGGGCATAACTTCCCATACACACACTCAGCTGCAAAGAGACTGTCTCAAAAGGGTTCTTCACCTTTTGCTAACAATGATCTACCCTTTGGATAGGTCATCAGCATAAAAAAAAAAAAAAAAAAAAAAAAATTAATAATGGAAGCACTGGGGGGAGGAGTCATCGTCTGGTCATATGGAAAAAAAAATTAAAAAAAAAATAAAAATAAATATATATTATAATTGTTTCATCATAATCAATAAATAGGTGGAAATTGCAGGGACACGGTCCAAATATTCCATTAAATTGCCGGCACGCGCTTTCCGCCTGGGCATGGCCACACGGCACGCACTGGTCTCTTTTCACACCAGGCGCAAGCTGTCGTTTCATGAACAACCGCCATGATCCTCCCGGTCGTGTATATGTACCATATGCATTTGCACATTTCATCACACTATTTTATGTCTACCCTCCCCCTTTCTTTTTTCAGGCGGTCAACCTATATTGTATTTTGCACTACCATGTATCCGGAGAATTTTTCTTACCACCAGGTACGTTCACCTGCTCATTAACAAAAGTCTTCCTTACATTTCGAATAATCCCGTTAGGGTCAGCGTGCTGGCTTTAGGGGCACCATCATCCCACTAGGTTACCCCCTTCTTGGCTTCGCCAGCAGTTAGTGGTCCCGCGAGGCCGACACCCCGCCTCAAACGTACAGAGGCACCCGCCCAACGCGCCACCTCGTTAGTAAGCCGCCTCGCGTGTTGCATAGAGAGGGCCTCACCTGTCACTCCCTTCCCCTAATCCTGTCTTACAGTCACCTAGAGGCCAACGCTCCTGCCACTACCACAAGTGGCCTCATTAACCCCTCGCGCCAAATCATAGGTAGAGCCTCTCAAGCCGCTTGGCAATTAGCAGGGCCTCATCTGTCACCATGCAAGTATAATTTTTTCGCCGTCCGGCCTAGCTAGCCAGCACGATCCTGTGTTTCCCCAAGCTAATCAACTGTTTTGTTTTACTATGTCTCTGGAAGGGAAAGAGAACTTCTCCCTACCTGGCACTCCTGCTAGATCCGTCACTGCTACCCAGGGAGACGGTCTAGCCAGTCCAGCACCCATCAGACCCTGGGCAATCCCGCGCATAACGACGGAGTCAAGGTGACGGCATGTTCCCTTCCCCGCCACGGCGAGGGAAGCAGAGCTTTTCCGGCTGTTGCGCACGCCAATCGATAACAGGGAGGCAGGGGAGGACCTAGCCAGTCCAGCACAGGGGATATACATACCATGCTGTCCTCCCTAAATGTCATCCATGTCTAAAGTCAACGCCAGGTTGGGGAGGCTGGAATCGGTCACTGCGACCCTCTCCTTGGCGGGGCCACCACCGGCAGCGTCACCGGCCGGATTGCCAGTGATCACGTCGACCGTTAGCCTGGAGGACCAAGAAGTCAGCCCGACGCACATAATACCGGAGGAGGAACCGGGGGTACCCATCGCCACCAAGAAGACAGAAGGGCCAGACACGGTCATCACCTTTCCTGGGTACCCAGTTGGATTCAGCCAGTTTGCCATCCGGGAAGATCCAGGACATTCTCGCCCACATAGGCAACTACCTTCAACTCAGCACCGGCAACCGCAAAGAACTGCAGTCCCTGCTGGGCTCCCTGATCTTTGCCATGCGCATCCACCTCAGTGTCGCTCATTTATATCACGGCTCCTGCACCTCTCCCCTTTTCCTACACGACTCGCACAGGTTGTCCCTGGATGCCCACGCTGCAGGCATGTGGGGGAGATTTCTGTCCACCTGGAATGGCGGGAGCTTGTTTCTCCCTCGGCCGTCGGACTCTTCCCCCTCTATCTGGTCAGATGCGGCATCTACCACAGGCTTCGCGGCCATTTTTGGGAACGATTGGCTGTGGGGCAGCTGGCCTCCTGCGGTCCGGGGTTGGAAGGATTCTCCACTGCCTCAGCGCTTTTCAAGATCTACCCCATCGTGGCGGCGGCCGTAGCGTGGGGTCATTCATGGGCAACATGTCGGTCCGGTGCTATTCAGACAACCATACGACCTGCCAGTTCATCAACAGGATTGTTCCAAATCTCTCACAATCGTGAGGTTTCTGCGGAGACTTCCTTGGTTGGCCGCTTGCAATATTTTCTTCTTGCTTTGTTTCTATGTCCCGGGGGTGGGCAATACGGCAGCTGACAGTCTGTCTCGCGTCAAATTTCAGGCATTTCATCAAGCTCTCCCATCAGCGTTACCCACGGCCTCCATCACTCCATCATTTCAAACAGCTCATTCTGGATTAGAAGGCATCATGCGGCATAGCCAGTCTTTGTCCCGCTTAGCACTATCAGACGATACACATAGAACATACGACAGAGCGTTCACACTATTCAACAGGTCCTGTTGGAACACAACATCACGCACCCTTTTTGTCATGACGTCTCTTCCGGGGTTGGCTTCTTTTTGCCACCTCAAACTCATGTCATACAACACCATCAAACCATATCTCACTGGCATTTCAACATCATATGCTAATCATACACCCCAATAACATCAGCTTCATGTCCTCGCACCAGATCAAATCCATACTCAGAGGTATTCAGGAAACGGAACCCGCACGTCCAGCCCAGAGGCTACCCATAATCAATCATATCTTCAAAGCATTATCCGACTTACTGGACGCCACGCCTCTGGAAACAGATACCAACTCCATCATCAATACGGCATTTACTTGACCTTCTACGGATTCCTGAGTTCCGGGAAATTCACTACAGCCTCCTCGACCCGAACCTCACCTTGTCTTCTTGTCTCCCACTTGTCAAAACACATGGTTCACTACATCCTGTCCTTACCTCACTCCAAGAATAGTCAGCACTTACCCGTCAACATTTCATATTACCCCACGCACAACAGATGGTGTCCAGTCAGGGTCCTGGATGCTCACAATCAGCGTCACAAGTTCTACCCTCTCAACCGCTACTTCAACTACATGGTTCGGTACTCACCACCACCACCTTCATGACCCATGTCGGGTCATCCCTCACACAACTAGGCCTCAACGCAGCCAACTACTCAGGGCACTCCTTTCGCATTGGAGCCACGTCCACGGCCTCCAGTGCCAACATCCTCACTCATGGCATCAGGGGATTGGGGCGCTGGGAGTCATCCGCTTACGCGCAATACATTCCCCAATCCAACACAAGAGTTTAAGAGTGGCTTTCCAAAACATGTCGGGTTAAGCTATTGATACATCAATTGGCTACAATAAACTGGTTATTTCCATTTCTTTCTCAGGCCTACCTCATCCTCGGTTTCGGCACACCACAACCGACTACACTCATTCCCTGCTTTCCCAGGGCTCTTCACTGTACTACCGTAAGCCCCTTACACAAGTATTAAGGCAGATTGCCTGGATTTGTGGGAGGGGCTGAGGTCCGCCTCCAGCCTATTTAGGGCACTCCCCTTACCTGGCTCCTGCATCATTGAGGTCTGAGCTTTGACCCTCCCACCACTCCACTCATTTACAACTCATTTCTTCCATATCTTTTCCTTGGGTAGGCCCTCTTCTTTCTCAGGCCTACCTCATCCTCGGTTTCGGCACACCACAACCGACTACACTCATTCCCTGCTTTCCCAGGGCTCTTCACTGTACTACCGTAAGCCCCTTACACAAATATATATATATAACATGAGAAAAAGCTGTTACCTTAGACAAAATACAGTCAAAAACAAATATTGACTCAACATCATATCTTCTTAAATATCTCCGTGTCTCACTATCTACATACCGCGCACGTCTGACCTGGACATTTAAAATCTTCACTAAAAAAAATATATGTATATTTTACCTGTTTATAAGCTTATGCTGTTGCTATTTCAAATTGTATATGTACATATATCTCAGCAAGCATGCGCTGGACTTCTGTATGGCTTTTAAGTCTGGGCCGGCACCAGGTGTAGATGCCCATCATTGGTGGCAGTGGAGAGTTCCAATCGGAGTCCCCTGGCCACCAATGAGTTAAATACAGGGGAGGGAGGGGGGCCGCACTGGCCACCAATGAGTTAAATACAGGGGAGGGAGGGAGGGGGGCCGCACTGGCCACCAATGAGTTAAATACAGGGGAGGGAGGGAGGTTGGGGGGCCGAACTGGCCACCAATGAGTTAAATACAGGGGAGGGAGGGGGTTTGCCCCCTCCTGCCTGGCAGCCCCTGATCTCTTACAGGGGGCAATGATACGCACAATTAACCCCTCAGGTGCAGCAAATTACAAGGAAAAGGCACTCCGATGCAACCTGTATATCACAGGAGTGCCTCCTTTAAATTGGTACATACAGTTGTTCAGGTAGTGGGACTCTAACACAGATAAAGCCTATGCACTAAGTGAAAGGGCTGCTAAAAAGGAACCGGCACTCTAATAAACCCTTTATTACACAAAAAGGAGGGCATCATACACACCCTTGAAAAATTATGATTGATGGCCTGCTGGTGACCCTCAAAAACATTAGGAGCAAGGGCCTGCTGGTGACCCTTTAAGGGTGAGGGCCTACTGCTGATCTGACCATCTCCTAAGCGAGGGCAGCCTAATAAGCATGTTGATATGATGGAGGAGGACGAAAAAAATAAGATTGAACCATATACCCTTTTTTGTGGTGGAAGAGGTGCATGGGAATGCTGTGTATTCAATACACCATAAAAGACACATTTAAAGTGCCTTTATGTTCATTTTGATAAGAGTCAATTTGTCAGCATTTTCAGTTGGCAGATGTGTTTATCAGTTATTATGCCCCCAGCAGCACTAAATTTTCGCTCTGACAAAACGCTGGCGGCAGGGCAGGCCAGCACCTCCAAGGCGTAGAGCGCCAGTTTGTGCCACGTGTCCAGCTTGAACACCCTATAGTTGTAGGGCACAGAGGATCATTGAGGACGATGGCATGCTCTCCTCCATACTCCTTCACCATTTCCCCAAAATTTCCCCCTTTTAACACTAGGCTGCGCATAATGGTGAGGGTGCTGGCGGGGTGTCATGAAACTGTCCCAGGCCTTGAAGAGTGTTGCCCTGCCTCTGTTGGAACTCCTGTGTGTTCCCCTTGTCCCCCCTCTTTGGTTGCCCAAGGAACTATGTACTCTGCCGCCAATGTAGTCAGCTGGAAATTTTTGGAGCAATTTCTCCACAAGTACCTTCTGGTATTGTACCATTTTGATAGTCCTCTCCACACAGGAATGAGAGATGAGAAGTTCTCTTTCTAGCGGGAATCGAGAAGGGTGAATCGGTGTTGGCCAAAATTCGTATAACACGAGGGTCACGGGAAAGTCAGCATAACATAAAGTCAGCCATGTGTGCTAGAGTCCCAACAGACAAGACTTTGCTGTCCTCATCAGGAGGATGACTCTCCTCCTCCTCCTCTTCCGCCCATCCACGCTGAACAGATGGAATAAACCTGCTATGGGTGCTACCCTCTGTAGAGGAGGCAACCGTCTCCTGCTTCTCCCCCTCCTCCTCATCATCATCATCCATTTTGCGCTGAGAAGACAAACTGAGGGTGGTCTGGCTATCACCCCGTGTACTGTCTTCCCCCATTTCCACCTCTTCCACATGCAAAGCACCCGCCTTCATTGTGAGCAGCGAGCGTTTCAGTAGACACAGAAGTGGGATGGTTAAGCTGATAATAGCGGCATCACCGCTTACTATATGTGTTGAGTCCTCAAACTCGCGCAAAACCTCAGAGGTCAGACATCCATGCCCACTCGTCGCTTGTGAAGAGTGGAAGCTGACTGGAAAGGCGACGACCATGTTGCAGCTGGTATTCCACTACTGCTCTCTGCTGCTCACAAAGCCTGGCCAACATGTGGAACGTGGAGTTCCAGCGCGTGCTCACATTGCACAACAGTCAGTGAGCTGGCAATTGCAAGCGCTGCTGCAGCATTGCCAGACCGGAGACAGCTGTAGATGACTTTCAGAAATGGAACACATGCGGGCTGCCATTTTGACTCACAAGTCCGGCGATGCACAGGTAAGCTCTTACCTGTGCCTGTGCCGTGAGCCGGTCTGAAACAAATGTGGTCACCGGGAGCAGGCAGTTCCGAGAACAGCCCGATGAAGGCCCCCTGCGGCTGTTCTCGGAACTGCCTGCTCGCGGGCGAACACTGCGAACTGACCATTACTGTTGGTAGCACCTGTGCCATCCCAGGGTACGACTTGTTCATCAGAGTCAGTCGTTAAGTGGACCTTCCCAATAACTGCGTTGGTCAGGGCTCGGGTAAAGTTACGGGACACATGCTGGTGTAAGGTGGGGACGGCACACAGGGAAATATATTGGCGGCTGGGGACTGAGTAACGGCTACCGCCATCAGTCTGCGAAAAGCCTCAGTGTCCACAAGCCTAAATGGGAACATTTCCAGGGCCAGCAGTTTGGAAAGGTGCACATTTAGTGCTATGGCCTGGGGGTGGGTGGCTGGGTATTTGCGCTTGCGCTCAAATGCCTGGGGTAAGGACATTTGTATGTCGCGCTGGGACACGGAAGTGGATGTGGTCACTGATGGTGCTTGCGAAGGTCCAGGTGCAGGGCGGGAGGCATCTGGGCCTGCGTCTTGGACAGGAAATTGGCCAGCATGTAACACAGGGGAAGAGGAGGCAGTGGTGTGACCCGCAGACACTGATTGTGGACCTAGGCGTTCGCCCCACCTATTATGGTGCTTTGATGCGATATGGTGGATCATGCTGGCGATGGTGAGGTTGCTAGTGTTCATGCCCCTGCTCATTTTGGTACGGCACAGGTTGCAAATGACAATTCTTTTATCGTCCGCACTTTCCTCAAATAAGCGCCTGAATGCGGAACATCTACCCCTTGGCAAGGGAGATTGCCGCAAGGGGGTGCTCCGGGGAACAGTAACGGGCCTGTTTGGTGTGGCCCGCATTCTCCTTTTTGCCACCCCACTGCCTCTTCCAGCCTGTTGCGGTGCTGTAGATCCCGCCCTCTCTGTACTGCCGTCCTTGCTCGGCTTGCCAAATTCCCAGGTTGGGTTAGTGATTTCATCGTCCACCACATCCTCTTCCACTTCCTCACCCTGGTCATCCTCCTGACTTGTTGACCTAACAACAACCTCACTTATTGACAACTGTGTCTCGCCGTTCCCCACGTAATCTTTTTCTGACTGTGGATGCTCAAGAGTTTGGGAATCAGTGCACAAGAGGGCCAAATCAAGGAATGGCGATGAAAAGAGCTCCTCGGAATATCCAAGTGTGGGATCACTTGTTTGCCAAGACTCTCCATGGTGGGAGGAAAGAGGATCAGGGTGAGGATTCTGTTGACCAGACTCTTGGCTACTGAGACTGAACTTTGTGGAAGACAGGGTGGTGCTTAACCGACTGGAAGCATTATCTGCTGCAATTCAACCGACCACCTAGTCGCACTGGTCTGACTTGCGCTGCCCTGCAAACTGGGACATGAAGCTAGGTATTGTGGATGAGTGTGTTTCTTGTGCTCTGGCAGCAGGCACAGTATCGCCACGGCCTCTGCGTGCACCAACAGTACGGCCACTTCCCCATCCCTTACTGCTTGCCTTGAGCATATTAAATGGTATATATGCTTGCAAGTATTTCACCCATACAGAATCGCAGGTTTTGTAAGTGTATGTGCAAATAAATTACACTGAACATCACAGATATTTAGGATGCGCAAACGTTATACAGGAGATGTAGCGCAGGTAATGTCGCTGTCACCAGCGGCAAAAAAATTACACTGAATGTCACAGATATTTAGAATGCACAAACGTTATACAGGAGATGTAGCGTAGGTAATGTCTCTGTCACCAGCGGCCCAGAAAAAATTAAACTGAATGTCACAGATATTTATGATGTGCAAACGTTATATAGGAGATGTAGTGCAGGTAATGTCGTTATCAGCAGCGGCCAAACATTTGCACTGAATGTCACAGATATTTAGGATGCGCAAATGTAACACAACAGATGTAGCAGGGGTTGTGTCACTGTCAGCAAAGGCCAAACAATTGCACACAATTTAGCGCAGGTTGCGCTAATAATATACACTGCTCAAAAAAAATAAAGGGAACACTTAAACAACACAATGTAACTCCAAGTCAATCACACTTCTGTGAAATCAAACTGTCCACTTAGGAAACACTGAGTGACAATCAATTTCACATGCTGTTGTGCAAATGGGATAGACAACAGGTGGAAATTATAGGCAATTAGCAAGACACCCCCAATAAAGGAGTGGTTCTGCAGGTGGTGACCACAGACCACTTCTCAGTTCCTATGCTTCCTGGCTGATGTTTTGGTCACTTTTGAATGCTGGTGGTGCTTTCACTCTAGTGGTAGCATGAGACGGAGTCTATAACCCACACAAGCGGCTCAGGTAGTGCAGCTTATCCAGGATGGCACATCAATGCGAGCTGTGGCAAGAAGGTTTGCTATGTCTGTCAGCGTAGTGTCCAGAGCATGGAGGCGCTACCAGGAGACAGGCCAGTACATCAGGAGATGTGGAGGAGGCCGTAGGAGGGCAACAACCCAGCAGCAGGACCGCTACCTCCTCCTTTGTGCAAGGAGGAACAGGAGGAGCACTGCCAGAGCCCTGCAAAAAATGACCTCCAGCAGGCCACAAATGTGCATGTGTCTGCTCAAACGGTCAGAAACAGAATCCATGAGGGTTATATGAGGGCCCGATTTCCACAGGTGGGGGTTGTGCTTGCAGCCCAACACCGTGCAGGACGTTTGGCATTTGCCAGAGAACACCAAGATTGGCAAATTCGCCACTGGCACCCTGTGCTCTTCACAGATGAAAGCAGGTTCACACTGAGCACATGTGACAGACGTGACAGAGTCTTGAGACGCCGTGGAGAACGTTCTGCTGCCTACAACATCCTCCAGCATGACCGGTTTGGCATTGGGTCAGTAATGGTGTGGGGTGGCATTTCTTTGGAGGGCCGCACAGCCCTCCATGTGCTCGCCAGAGGTAGCCTGACTGCCATTAGGTACAGAGATGAGATCCTCAGACCCCTTGTGAGACCATATGCTGGTGCGGTTGGTCCTGGGTTCCTCCTAATGCAAGACAATGCTAGACCTCATGTGGCTGGAGTGTGTCAGCAGTTCCTGCAAGACGAATGCATTGATGCTCTGGACTGGCCCGCCCGTTCCTCAGACCTGAATCCAATCCAGCACATCTGGGACATCATGTCTCGCTCTATCCACCAACGTCACGTTGCACCACAGACTGTCCAGGAGTTGGTAGATGTTTTAGTCCAGGTCTGGGAGGAGATCCCTCAGGAGACCGTCCGCCACCTCATCAGGAGCATGCACAGGCGTTGTAGGGAGCTCATACAGGCACGTGGAGGCCACACACACTACTGAGCCTCATTTTGACTTGTTTTAAGGACATTACATCAAAGTTGGATCAGCCTGTGGTGTGTTTTTCCACTTTAATTTTGAGTGTGACTCCAAATCCAGACCTCCACAGGTTGAAAATTTTGATTTCCATTTTTTTATTTTTGTGGTCAGCACATTCAACTATGTAAAGAACAAAGTATTTCAGAAGAATATTTAATTAATTCAGATCTAGGATGTGTTATTTGTGTGTTCCCTTTATTTTTTTGAGCAGTGTATATTGCAGTCAGATAAAACAATAGTCCTTAAAAGGACTTTTGGGTCTCTAACACCTTTCAAGACTAAGCACTGCCAAAAAATCTAAAATTATAATTCCTGTCCCTACAATATCTGTCCCTTCTGCTGCAGCTCTCCCTGACTAAGACTGAGCCGAACCACGTGTCATTGGGTGCTATATCGCACCCAATGACGCGTTTCGGCCAGTCAATCACTGTAATGCCTGCCAGTAACCAACATGGCTATGGCTTTACAGTGAGTGCCAGTACTTCCCCGCACATTTATTGGATGCGTAGCAGCTGCAGCTAGTCAAGATCGCTCTGTCAGACCAGGCCTGGCAGCCTCTCCATCCTTTTCCTACACACATATACTGTATGTCATGTTGCTATATATAATGTAATTGTATAATACTGTTGAATGGGCCCTGACAAACTCTGAGTCCTCCTACTGGATGTGACCCTTCTGAACTCGGGCCCCAAAGAAGCCACTTTTCCTGCTTCCCCTATAGCTATGCCCCTGGTGACAATTGTGTTAAACACCATCCATTTTGTATCTCTATATTTCTTTGCATCATCAGATGCATTATCCTTTTCCATCATTTATTTTACCATACACTTCAAATTGGTCACTTTAATAAATGCTTCTAACTAGTTACAGTTGCAAGAAATTGTATGTGAACCCTTTGGAATGATATGGATTTCTGCACAAATTGGTGATAAAATGTGATCTGAGTCTGCTTAAACTAATAACACACAAAGAATTAAATGTTGACATGTATTTATTGAACACACCATGTAAACATTCACAGTGCAGGTGGAAAAAGTATGTGAACCCTTGGATTTAATAACTGGTTGAACCTCCTTTGGAAGCAATAACTTCAACAAAACGTTTCCTGTAGTTGCAGATCAGACGTGCACGGTCAGGAGTAATTCTTGACCATTCCTCTTTACAGAACTGTTTCAGTTCAGCAATATTCTTGGGATGTCTGGTGTGAATCGCTTTCTTGAGGTCATGCCACAGCATGTAAACATTCACAGTGCAGGTGGAAAAAGTATGTGAACCCCTAGACTAATGACATCTCGAAGAGCTAATTGGAGTGAGGTTTCAGCCAACTGGAGTCCAATCAATGAGATGAGAGGTGTTGGTTACAGCTGCCCTGCCCTATAAAAAACACACACACCAGTTCTGGGTTTGCTTTTCACAAGAAGCATTGCCTGATGTGCATGATGCCTCGCACAAAAGAGCTCTCAGAAGACCTACAATTAAGAATTGTTGACTTGCATAAAGCTGGAAAGGGTTAAAAAAGTATCTCCAAAAGCCTTGCTGTTCATCAGTCTATGGTAAGACAAATTGTCTATAAATTGAGAAAGTTCAGCACTGCTGCTACTCTCCCTAGAAGTGGACGTCCTCTAAAGATGACTGCAAGAGAACAGCGCAGACTGCTCAATGAGGAGAAGAAGAATCCTAGAGTGTCAGCTAAAGACTTACAAAAGTCTCTGGCATATGCTAACATCCCTGTTAGCAAATCTATGATACGTAAAACACTAAACAAGAATGGATTTCATGGGAGGATACCACATAAGAAGCCACTGCTGTCCAAAAAAAACATTGCTGCACGTTTACAATTTGCACAAGAGCACCTGGATGTTCCACAGCAGGCAACAGGCAAAATATTCTGTGGACAGATGAAACCAAAGTTGAGTTGTTTGGAAAAAACACACAACACTATGTATGGAGAAAAAGCACAGCACAGCACACCAACATCAAAACCTCATCCCAACTGTGAAGTATGGTGGTGGGGGTATCATGGTTTGGGGCTGCTTTGCTGCGTCAGGGCCTGGACAGATTGCTATCATCGAAGGAAAAATTAATTCCCAAGTTTATCAAGACATTTTGCAGGAGAACTTAAGGCCATCTGTCCACCAGCTGAAGCTCAACAGAAGATAAGTGTTGCAACAGGACAACGACCCAACGCATAGTAAAACAACAGAATGGCTTAAACAGAAGAAAATACGCCTTCGGGAGTGGCCCAGTCAGAGTCCTGACCTCAACCCGATTGAGATGCTGTGGCATGACCTCAAGAAAGCGATTCACACCAGACATCCCAAGAATATTGCTGAACTGAAACTGCAGGAAACGTTTGGTTGAAGTTATTGCTGCCAAAGGAGGTTCAACCAGTTATTAAATCCAAGGCTTCACATACTTTTTCCACCTGCACTGTGAATGTTTACATGGTGTGTTCAATAAAAACATGGTAACATTTAATTCTTTTTTTTTTATATTGACAATTTTTATTGTTTTTCTTATTACATATATATATATATATATATATATATATATATATATATATATATAAACAGTGGTCAGATAAATTGTACAGGTGATCCATGGTGTTCAATCTTATTAGACCAAGTAATTAGACATTACAATCTTTGTTAAAATAAAATAGAACAGTTAAGTACATAAAAGAAAATAAAGTTAACAACGAAGGGGACCTGTAAGGTCCTAAAAGGATAGGTAGAGCAATACTCAAGATACAACTACATAAATGTGTTGTAGCTATATCTCTGGTGAGGGGTACTGATATGCAAGCAATTATAGGTCAAGTACTATAAGTATGTAGCTGGACTAAATTAATGTTTAGATGGAGTTTATAAAGTATGTATTAACTTATGGCATCTAAATAAATTTTCTATATTCTCTCCAAGGGGCCCAAATCTGAAGAAAGATATGTCTGGTACGCTGTTCCCAATGAGAAATCTCTTCTAGACGATAAATTTGGTCAAGTCTATTAATCCAATGTTCTAGACTAGGGATATCAGATGACAACCAGAGTTTAGGAATTAGTAGTCTGGCAGCCACTATCATAAAAGAGAAAAGTGTTGATTTGCAGGACTTGGTTGTTCCAATACCAAGGCTGAGTAATGAAATCTCAGGGGTGCAAGGGAAGGAGGTCTGGCAAATCTGATTGCTGAGTTTGATAATTTTAGACCACCATGGCTGGATTCGGTCACAAGACCACCAAATATGGAAAAAAGAGCCCTTCTCCCTACAACATCTCCAACAGATATTAGTGTAGTGTGGACTATAGAGGCAGGTCTTATCTGGGGTTTTGTACCAGCGCATCAATATTTTGTAGCTGTTCTCTTGAATAAGAATACATCTAGATATCTTATTCGGGATAATCAAAATCTTTGATATTTCAGAGGGAGTCAATTTACGTTGCAAGTCTTTTTCCCAGAGCCCAATCGCAGCAGGTTTAACAGAGGAGGGAGGAGATTTAAGTGGTTTATAAATACTAGATATAACTTTGGAGGGATATAGAGAAGCTCCAATCATCTTGTCAAACCAAAGAAGATCTTGGGCAGGTGAGGTTTTTTTTGGCAATAAGGAGCGATTCCTTTCTGATAAAGCTTAAAAAGGAAAGGGTTTTTGATAGTAACCTTAAAAAGGTCACAAATATCTTGATCCGAAAGGATACCTCTGTCTTCATTAAACAGTTTTGAAACCTCTATCTCTAGTTTTTCAAGAGCGGGGGGACAACTATCTCTCAGTTCTTTGGGAGCTATGGTGATCACATCTTTTATAGAGATGAAAGGAGAAGGGAGAGAAGGGAGGGTCAAAGCCCCCATGTTGGCAGAGAACCACCCCCAGACCTTTAAGGTGTTCCGGATCAAGGGATTCGGTATAGAGCTGAGGACCAGGGGGGGGGGGTCTGTCGGCCAAAACCAGGGCCCGAATAGGGGAAGATAGGAAAGCATTTTCCAGTACTAACCACAATTTATGGGGGGGGGGGGTTCCTAATCCAATCTACTACTCTTGCGAGTTGAAAGGCCTTCATATATATCTCTGGGTCAGGAAGTCCAATACCTCCCTTGGACCTCGGTTTTGTTAAAGTTTCGAAAGAGATACAGGATTTCTTCCCCTGCCATATAAATTTACAGATATTCTTGTTAAGAGAGGAAAAATAGGATTTGGGGATTTCGATGGAAGTACTTGCATCAAATATGTGAGTCTAGGTATTACCAGGGACATAAGGATGTTTTTTCTCCCAAACCAGGACAAATAGGGAAAATTGAGAGAATCTAATTGAGTAATCATAGATGCTAAGAGAGGTTTGTAATTGAGTTTAAATAATTCTCCAAGACAAGGGGATATTTTCACTCCTAGATATGTCAAATGTTGGGTTTGCCAATTAAAGGGAGATTTGTTTTGGAGAGATGAGAGGCTATGTGGAGAAAGGCCCATGTGAATTATCTGGGATTTAGATGCATTAACTTAGAAATTTGACAAAGAGCCAAAATAATTGAGGTTGGACAAAATTATAGGTATAGATTTAAGTGGGTTAGTTGTAATTATTAAAAGATCATCTGCAAATGCAGCTAGTTTAAAATCATAGCCACTAACCTGCAGGCCCTTAATATCTGTGTCTTGTCTAAGGGATTGTAATAAGGTTTCCATCACCAGGACGAAGAGAAGGGGAGAAAGTGGGCATCCCTGTCTTGTTCCATTGCTAATGGGGAAACTAGGTGATAATGTATCATTGACTGACACAGACGCCGAAGAATGGGTGTACATGGAGAAAATAGCATTAATAAATGGTACCGGTATTTGGAATTTAGATAAGGTCAGAGAGATGTAGGTCCAATCCACTCTGTCGAATGCTTTTTCGGCGTCTGTGCCAAGCAAAACTAAGGGAGAGGATCTGTGAGAGGCATAGTATAAGGCATTTAATACTTTAGTGGTATTGTCTTTGCCTTCTCTACCTCTAATAAAACCCACTTGGTCCGGGTGTATTAATTGAGGCAAAAGGCTCTGCAGTCTAGTGGCCAGCATTTTTGAAAGTAATTTAAGATCTACGTTTAATAGGGAAATGGGGCGATAGTTCGAACATAAGGTGGGATCTTTGCCTTGTTTAGGGATAACTCTAATAATGGCTTTTGTCATATCTGCGGTAAGTGAATGCTTGTCTAAGGCCTGATTGTAGATTGGGAGCAAGAAGGGGAGGAGAATTTCTTTAAAAGTTGAGTAATAGGTTATGGAAAGCCCATCTGGACCTGGGCATTTTCCTTTAGGAGTCGATTTGATGGCAATTAGTAATACCGGAATGGTAAATGGTTTGGACAGGGATTCTTTTTGGGGCATAGATAGTGATGGCAGTCTAAGGGAAGATAGGAAGATATTGATGTTGGAATTATTATCTAATGAGGGGTCTGGAAGTGTAGTAGGGGGGAGATTATAAAGAGACTCGTAGAACTTCCTAAATTGATCTGCAATTTCTTTTGCTTTAAACAGAAGGGTGTTTTGAGGCAATCTAATGCTTTGGATGTAACGGGAAATTCTTCTCTGTTTAATTCTCTGCATTGCAAATTTAGAGGCCTTATTTCCATGTGCAAAGACTTTCTGCTGTGCAGATAGGTAATATTTGGCAGAATTCTCATTAAGAAAGTTCTTTAGTTCTGTCCTGAGGGAGGTGAGTTCTGAGAGTTGTTGGGCTAACAGAGATTGTTTATGTGCTTTTTCCAGAGTATGGATTTTAGATAGTAAAGTGGAAAGTTTCTTCTCAGACTGTTTTTTAAGAAAAGAGCATAAGCTAATTAGTCTGCCCCTTATAAAGGCCTTGTGGGCATCCCAAAGTATTTGGGGAGAAATATCTTTAGTATTGTTAATTGAGAAGTATTCTTCAAGAAAGGAGGAAATTTGGGTTGTATGTTTCGCATTTCCTAGTAAGGATTCATTAAGTCTCCAATTGGATTTTTTATTAGATCTGTTGGGTGGGTGTATATCGCAGAATATAGGAGAGTGGTCTGATAATGTTATATCTCCTATCCTGGTGAGTGAGCATAATTGTAGGTGTTCTTTTGAAATAAGGATATAATAGATCCTACTGTAAGATCTGTTAGAGGGAGAGTAGAAGGAGTAGTCTAGTCCCTGGGGGTTAAGACAGCGCCAAATATCAGTTACCCCAAGGTTTAGAAGTTTAGTTTGGAGGAAGTTAAGGGCTTTTTGGGAGATAGCTGATTTCTTGGAGGTGGTGTCTAGTAGCGGGTTAAAGGCTAGATTAAAATCTCCAGCCAAAATCAGTATGCCTTCTCTATGAGTTTCTATTAGGTCTATTAATGTGGAGAGCCAGCTGATCTGTTCCGTATTAGGAGCATATATATTCACTAGAGTATATAGTGAACAGCCTATCAGGCCTTTGAGTATGAGAAACCTGCCTTCTGGATCTTGTATATGTGAGTTGTAATGGAAGGGCAGGTTCCTATGGAAGCCAATACTGACTCCCCTTGAGGCGGCACCCCCAGCTCCACAGTGGTACCAAGTGGGAAATTTAGAGAAAGAGAGGTTGGGGTAATTTCCATGTTTAAAGTGAGTTTCCTGAAGGAAAATTAAAGAACATCTTTCTTTGTTTAAAAGGGAAAAGATCTGGCATCTCTTAGATGGGGATCACAATCCTTTAACATTATATGTTACAACTCTTAAGTCTGACATATTTGTAATAGTTAAAGGTAGTGGATAAAACTAAGGATATGGATGTCAAGTGTGTATGATCGACCAACCAGAGTGAAGGGAGGGTACCACCTCGAGGTAAGCGATGACTCCAGCATAGGTAAGAGTTTTCACAGAACAGAAGATGCACATCAGTACATGGGCAATACATTTTAGGAGTATTCTTGAGACCTATCGGAGGACAAAAAGAAGTTAACATAACAGGATAAACAAAAATATAACAAAAAATAGCACCAGAATGATACTAAGGAATAAGAGCAGACTAGCTCTAAAGGCAAGGGGGGGGGGGGGGGGGTATTGCATTACTCACAGTAAAATGCAACTATGACGATTCCTTTTTAAGGAGAAAATTTCTATGGGTTTAAACTCCAGCTACAGATGTAGTTTAAAAACTAAACTTATTTTACTGGTCTATCTGAGTGACCTTTGTGTAAAATCAACTATAAGAGGACTGACTACATTCAAACCAGACAAGGCAACCTATTCCCAGTTAAGGGTTGGGAGGACAAGTATGAGATAAATCAATCTATGAGTGTCAGTCGCTTAGAAGAAGATGGTTGGCGATTTCTTCTTATCTTTTGAGACCTTTGGGTGCGAGGGGTCTCCCATGGTCCATCTGAAGTCAGAGTGGGTATTTCGGAGGCATCTCGGACAAGTTCCCAGTTTTCAATGGGAAGCGGCAAAATTTGCAGGATGTCGTACGCTTTATCCAAATCTGCGTATGATTGAATGGAGATTCTGCGCCCATTATGAAAGAAGGACAACCCGAACGGGAACAACCATCTGTATATGACTTTTTTGTTTCTCAACAGGTCAGTGAGAGGTTTTAAAGATTTGCGCTTTTTCAGCATGGATTGGGCTAAGTCCTGATATATGGAGATTGGGTTGTCGTCCCATGAAACATGAGGGGTACTACTTGCGCCATTTAGGATAGCTTCCTTGACAGAAAAATTTAAAAATTTGCAGATTATGTCTCTGGGAGGATCTGTGGATTAAGGCTTGGGGCGCAGTGCTCTGTGGGCTCGTTCTATAATCACTTCATGTGTGGAGTCAGGGCCCAGGAGTTTCAAGCATAACTGCATCACCGTTTCAGGGATTTCATCAGGGCCCACCGATTCAGGAACCCCTCTGAAGCGGAGGTTGTTCCTCCTGCCTCTATTTTCCTGGTCCTCTAATTGCATATAGAGGGTGTTTAGGTGCTTTTGGTGAACACTTAGATTATCGGAGAACGCGATCTGGTGAGCGGTAAGGGCAGCGTTTGCTTCCTCCAGCGCTTCCACTCTTCTCCCTATGTGCCTTACATCTTCCTTAATGGAGTTAAGGTCGGTCTTAAGCGGTTCTAGGGCTTCTGATAATGCGTTCTTTAGGAAGGATCTAGAGAGCGTAAGTGTGTCAGCTTCAGGTGACTCATCTCTCACCTTCTCAGCTGCGTACTCAGCTTGCTGTTTGTTCCTCGGTGTGCGCGGTGGTTCCGGCGCCATTTTGGAATCCCTGGCCACATAGTTTTCTGCCGCTTCCTTTATAAATTTCTCTATGCCGCTCGCTTGAGAAGTCGATCTGGGCGGTTCTGGGGCATCAGCAGGCCTTGGTCCCCCGATCTTGACCATTTTGGACTTAATTAGCTGGATATTGGAGCTTCTAAGGGAATCGTTAACTGCAGAGCTTCGCTTCACACAGCCATCCGGCTCAGACGCTAGCTCTGCCCCCGTAACATTTAATTCTTTGTGTGTTATTAGTTTAAGCAGACTGTGATTGTCTATTGTTGTGACTTAGATGAAGATCAGATCACATTTTATGACCAATTTGTGCAGAAATCCATATCATTCCAAAGGGTTCACATACTTTTTCTTGCAACTGTATATTGAAATTAGTGTGTAAGGGGGAAGACCCTCAAGCTATAGTTGATAAAAGAGTTCCAAGGCTATACCCGTTAGAGAATCCATTACACAGAAAGCTGTCTGTGTCTTTGATTCTTAGGCCAGCTGACCTCCCTTTGCGCAGGGAAAGACCAATAACCAATTTGAATCCCACAGATAAGAAAGGTGTAGTCACCTAGTTTGAGAGCTATCCTAAATTGAAGTGACAATATTCTTAAAAAATTGTCATATTCTAAATGCCTATATTATATGTTACATACAATATTACCATTTTTTTTTTCACTTAGAGATTTCTTCAATGCCTTGGAAGTAAGATTAGATATCGGGATATCTTTTAGCCAGAGTTAGATCTTCTGTAAATTAGTCCACTCACTCATTGTTAAATTTGTTAATATGTTTAAATATGAGGAGAAAAAAAATAATAAAACTGTGGTTGATTCAGTAAAACTAATAAAAAATAATTTAGATTACCATAATCTTCCACAACCATATTATGGATTGGAAACAGAATGGAGACTGTAGAGGAATATGTCTGCCACTGAGGCGAGAGCAGAGAAGGCTCCAAAATGCATTAAAGGGCTTGTCCTACGAAAAATATTGTACAGTTTTCAAACCAGCATTTGGATCTGAATACTTTTGTAATTGCATGTAATAAAACATTTTTTATACCCACTGAGTTATTCAATAAAATGTATTTGTATAACGCCACCTGCTCTTTGTTCTTTTTCTTATTTCTTTGTCCGGCTCACTGAGAAGGCCGCACATGCTCAATTTTATCCTTCAACTGCCTACTGAACTGTGATAGTGAGAGCTCCAGTAGAAAAGACACTCCTCCTGAACTATCAAGGTGCAGATCTTTGGATCTATGTGAGGTACAGGGTTGGTTCTAGCTTTGTTAGAAAGAGATTACCATGTACTACTATATGACGTCTGATTTTCATTTTTTTTACAATAATCATGGGCTAACCCCTTTAAGTGTAATACAGACATTGGAGGAATTATTATTAACTTTTGTCACTGAAAAACATATTGTCAGAGTTTAGCATAAGTGCTGAAGAAGAGCCAAGACACAAACTGAAGCCAACTTCTGCATTCAACTATGACAACTAACTACTCTTGTGTTCCTTGCACTACAGAAAGATAGAAAGACATGGAGGCATTGAGGTGACAAGAGAGCCATCATTGTCCGTGTGCAGATACTGCCCTGAGATTCAGCTAGACTTTTGGCATACGAATAGTCAGGAGCCAGTGATTGGTGCTGATGCACTGCTAACTTGAAATGTGTTGCAGACCATGACTAGTATATATCCATTATACATGAAAGATGTTACCAATTTACCTCACAGACTGGCAGCTAAAAATACATGATGCATGCACTGTGAAAGAAATTCCATGCTCATTTAGTGTGAGTATTTATGCATATTTAACTGAACATAAGAGCATTATAAGTGAAATCATTCATTATAACCCCTTCAGGACACAGCCAGTATTCACCCTAAGGACCTGAGTGATTTTTGCAAATCTGACCTGTGTCACTTTATTTAGTAATAACTTTGGAACACTTTTACTTATCCCAACCATTCTGAGAATGTTTTCTCATGACACACTGTACTTCATGATAGTGGTAAACTTGAATTGATATGTTTCACCTTTATTTATAAAAAAAAATAAAAAATATACCAAAAATGTGTTTAAAAAATCTGAATGTCTCTGCTTTTAAGTGATACTTAATAAAATAGTTATTAATTAACATTCAACATTTGTCTCCACCGAGGATGACCCATCATTGTTATCTCTTTTTATATAAGCAATGTATACAACCTTGATGTAATGTGCCTTTTTATCTTTGGTGATTGATCTCCAAAACAATAAAAATTGTTAATAATTTTTTTTTTGATAGATAGATAGATAGATATATATATATATATATATATATATATATATCTATATATATCTAAAAAACATTCAACATATGTCTACTTTATGTTGTCATTATTTTGTGTCGTTTTAGGATGCAAAACCCACTTTAAAGGACCAATTCAGTTATAAAATCACTGTGGGTCTTATTTAACAGAAACCACCCATAAACTAGCCCATTTTTTAAAAATTAAACTCCTCAAGTTATTCAAAACTGAATAAGAACGAGAACACCATGTGCATTTGAAGTCTAGTTTGTTGATGTTATACTGCCCTGGCCAACAACTGCAGAGGCTCGGGTGTGAAATAAAAAAAGAAACCCCCAAGAAGTAACCCCATTTAAGAAACTATACCCCTTGCAGTATTTACCAATGGATGTCATGAGCATTTATACCACACAGATGCTTTGTAAAAATTAATTGGCAGCAGAAAATTCCAGCATATTCCAGTGTGAAAAGCAATACCTCTTATTATTATGCTTCTTTTCTTGATTTCAGAAACACCCTACATTTGGTCCTAATATTTTGCCTGGATATACAACATAACTAGTGTTGATCACGAATATTCAAATTGCAAATTTTTATTGCGAATATCGGCACAAAATTGCAAATTTTTGTAATGCAAATTTTCGTAATGCAAATTTTCGTAATGAGAATCAATGAGATCGTGAAAACTTAGATCCTATGGTATATTCTAACCCCCAGGCGTTACCATGGTGTCGGGGAGGAGTATGCCAAAGTGGAACAACTGTACAGATAAAAAAAAAAAAAAAGACGAATATTCAAAAAAAACTAATATATTAGTTTTTTTAGAATATTCTGAATATTCTAAAACAAGAATATATAGCAATATAGCGAATATTCAAGATTTTTTTTATCAGTACACATGATCCCTCCCTACTTCTAGCTTGTGGGCCAATGAGAAAGCTGCAATATCTTTGACTTTAGGAATAGCGTTGATTACAAATTTTCGTAATGCTAATTTTTTTTATGAGAATTTTCGTAATATAATAATTTGCTATATATTCTTGTTTTAGAATATTCCAAATATTCTAAAAAACAAATATATTGCAATATAGCGAATATAAAAAACAAACAAAAATTTAGCTAATATAGTGCAATTTAGCTAATATAGTGCTATAATCTTCTTTGTCTAATAGTTGTAATTTTTTTCTCATCTGAAGTCCAGATTGGAAAAAAAGGACAACTATTAAAAAAAAAATATTATAGCACAATATTAGCTAAATTTTATTACATTAGTTTTTTTTCAAATATTCGCTATAATGCTATATATTCTTGTTTTAGAATATTACGAATATTCTAAAAAAACGAATATATTAGTTTTAAAGAATATTCGTCGGTTTTGTTTAAATCTGTACAGTTGTTCCACTTTGGCATACTCCTTCCCGACAAGCGTCCCTGTCACCATGGGAACGCCTGGGGGTTAAAATATACCATAGGATCTGAGTTTTCACGATCTCATTGATTCTCATTACGAAAATTTGCATTACGAAAATTCTCATTACAAAAATTTGCATTACGAATCCATTCCGCTGCTCCATTCCATAGCCCCGCAAAAAAATAGAACATGTCCTATTCTTGTCAGTTTTTGACAGGCATTGTTACAATGAATCCGCAAAAAACAAGGATGCCATATGGACGTCATCCGTTTTTTTGCGGATCCGCAATTTGTGGACCGCAAAACACAAACATTCGTGTGCATGTAGGCTAAACCAGGATTATAGTTAAAATTAAAAATGGAGGATGGCAGGCACTCATTACCTGTAACCACCCGCAGACGCCGGGTGGAAAATATTTTATTAAGTATATATAAGGGTAAAAATCAATGTAAAATTAATATAAAATCAATGAAAAATCAATAAAGAAAATCAATGAAAAATCAAAAAATCAAAAAATCAATAAGATACCGATCCCAAAAAATGCAAGGGGGATGACAGAGTGGATAAAAAAGTAGAAAAACAAAATGGAACAGAGATGGATATTAATATATATGCATATTAATATATATGAATATATATATGAAAAGATACATATAGATATAGATCTAGTCATATGGTTACATCAATGTATATGTCCTTCTAAATAACCAGAGGGTATTGTCCCAGGCGGTTGTCCAAAGAGTAAAATGAGTAAAAATAGTTCATCAATGTTCATAAATACATGAGTCCATATAAATAGTGGTTAAATGGTTAAAAGAGTTGGCAATGGTTAAAAGGTCCAAAGGTCAAGGGATGGTAGGTTTCTTCATGGAGTTATTTCCTACTAAAGTGCAATTTTGTTAGATACAATGAATGGTATATACACTCACCTAAAGAATTATTAGGAACATCTGTTCAATTTCTCATTAATGCAATTATCTAGTCAACCAATCACATGGCAGTTGCTTCAATGCATTTAGGGGTGTGGTCCTGGTCAAGACAATCTCCTGAACTCCAAACTGAATGTCAGAATTGGAAAGAAAGGTGATTTAAGCAATTTTGAGCGTGGCATGGTTGTTGGTGCCAGACGGGCCGGTCTGAGTATTTCACAATATGCTCAGTTACTGGGATTTTCACGCACAACCATTTCTAGGGTTTACAAAGAATGGTGTGAAAAGGGAAAAACATCCAGTATGTGGCAGTCCTGTGGGAAAAAATGCCTTGTGGATGCTAGAGGTCAGGAGAATGGGCCGACTGATTCAAGCTGATAGAAGAGCAACATTGACTGAAATAAACAAACACTCGTTACAACCGAGGTATGCAGCAAAGCATTTTTGAAGCCACAACACGCACAACCTTGAGGCGGATGGGCTACAACAGCAGAAGACCCCACCGGGTACCACTCATCTCCACTACAAATAGGAAAAAGAGGCTACAATTTGCACAAGCTCACCAAAATTGGACTGTTGAAGACTGGAAAAATGTTGCCTGGTCTGATGAGTCTCGATTTCTGTTGAGACATTCAAATGGTAATCCGAATTTGGCGTAAACAGAATGATAACATGTATCCATCCTCTGATGGCTACTTCCAGCAGGATAATGCACCATGTCACAAAGCTCGAATCATTTCAAATTGGTTTCTTGAACATGACAATGAGTTCACTGTACTAAAATGGCCCCCCACAGTCACCAGATCTCAACCCAATAGAGCATCTTTGGGATGTGGTGGAACGGGAGCTTCGTGCCCTGGATGTGCATCCCTGAAATCGCCATCAACTGCAAGATGCTATCCTATCAATATGGGCCAACATTTCTAAAGAATGCTATCAGCACCTTGTTGAATCAATGCCACGTAGAATTAAGGCAGTTCTGAAGGCAAAAGGGGGTCCAACACTGTATTAGTATGGTGTTCCTAATAATTCTTTAGGTGAGTGTATAGTGTGGTAGGTATAACTTGCTATTGCTTCCAAGTATCGCTTACTTGCCCCTAGCTGTTATTCAGGGTTAGTAGGTTTAATGCCCACAGCTATTCCGTGGCGTCCCACGTGTGCAGCTGGGTATTCAGAAGTTTTTTACCTCTTTCTTGGAGAATCAAAAGTCATTTGTGTGTAGCTGGGAACACGGGAGTCTCCTACTCCTCTCCTGGAGAAACATGGGTTACTGGAGCTGCTCTGTGCTGTTCGAGTTGGGCGTCTTACGTGATCCCGTCGTTTAAGGTTCAGGAGATGTCACGTGTGCCGGCACTACGTCCGTGATCTTGCACTCGCGCTCCTGCCGTCAGTAAGGCATCAGCAGGGACGAGCCAACGAAGGAGTTTAATCAAAAACTCATTGAGTATTGTAAGAAGGGATCATAAAGTGGAATACTTCTAGATCAGGAATACCAATTTATTCTTAACACACAACAGATAATACCGGTACTTTACCGTCTACCTAAGATCCATAAAAATCAGACCGACACACCCGGATGACCAATCATTTCGGGGATTGGCTCTCTAACATCGAATCTGTCCCAATACATCGATAAATTATTACAGCCCACGGTTAAAAATATTAAATCTTACACCAAGGATACCACACACATCATTGAGGTAATAGAAAAATTTAAATTTTAACCCCATTGGCACATAGGTACTCTTGATGTACACTCTCTATATACTATCTTTGATCATACTCAGGGCATAGAAGCCATGAAATCACAGTTACAAAAGGATGACAGACTATGTTCAGATTAGGTAGAATATCTAGCAGAAGGAGTGGAGTTCATACTGACACAATTATTTTCACTTTGAATCTGATTTTTTTCTCCAAATTAGGGGCAATGCATTGGTGACCAGGTTTGCCCCCAGTTACGAAAATTTATTTTTGGAATTGGAAAATATCAGCCCAAGACTGGGGACAGACCTGGTCCTCTGGCAACATTATATTAATGATATCATTTTCATTTGGAAAAAGGGAGAGAGCGAACTTAACATTTTTCTGGAAGAAATCAACACAAATTCATATAACCTACAATTTACATCCAATATAAGTAGATCAGTAGATTTCTTAGACATACAGATTACAGTTCACCAAGATAGATTAACATGCAGCACGTACCAGAAACCTACCTCCAAAAATGCATATATCATGTACACGAGCTGCAATCTACCGAGATGGCTCCTAAATATCCCCTCGGGCCAATTCTGCCGTATCAAACGGAATTGTGCTACCAATAAACAATTTGAGGAAGAAGCCAAAGTACTAAAAGTACATTTCTTAATCAAAGAATATTGCAAGCTTTTTTCATAACCAAAGAGGCCACAACAAAAAAAGTTAAAGAGGATGATAGCATCCGCATCATGCTGCCTTTCAACTCACAATACAAAAAAGTTGAGAAAATTATTAAACAACACTGCCACTTTATCCGGGAAGATAAAACTATTGGTTCCCTAATAACCACCACCCCACAAATCACACATACATGAAAGCCCCTAATCTAGGTCTTAAGGTGGCACCATCAATTAAATCTTGCAAGAAAGAGAGACCAACAGTACAAAAATGGCTGAACATCAAGGGCTTTTACGGTTGCAACCAATTCAACAACTGTAAAACTACAAATTTACCCCAAAAAACTGAACAAATCACCTCTACACAAAATGGCCACACACATGAGATTGGTCAGAAATTCACTAATGTCATATATGTCATCGAATGCCCATGTGGCAAACAATATATAGGCCGAATCAAGAGAACCCTGAAAAAAAGATTTGGCGAACATATAACAAACATCAGAAATGGATATAAGAAACATACCTTCGTTTGGGCGGAGCGGCATGATGTGAGGACGTGCTGCGGTCCCTTCCACCTTCCCACCTTTCTCTCTGCGCCGGCCCGCCTGTGTTCATTCCGTGTCGGCGTCCTCCCTGCTCTGTTCCCAGCTAGATGTGAGGAGGTGAGGTGCCTTGGCTGAATCGGAGGGAGACCGGACATATGTGATCAGGATGGTGGAGCTTTGAGCGGAGGTGTCGATGCTGGCCTGCGCCGGCGGTGGGGTCCTGTTCGGCGTTCGCTTAATCTGCTTCTCCTGCCCTCTTCTGTGCTTCCCGGACCTGGCAGGACGGCGGAGACGCCGTGGAGAGCACATGAGCCCATGTGCTGGTAGCGGCGTCTTCGGCGGCTGATATCGAGGACTTGTGCTTTATCCTGGCTGGTCTGCTGTATGTGAGTAACTTGTGTGGTCCTGGCCGGTCTGCGGTATGTGAGTAATCTGTGGGGTGACTCTGATGAACTTTGATGAATCAGCACTTTAAATGAAGCTGAAACTAACAAAACTAACACTGATAATACTGGTCAATATTCGCTATCACCTGTGGACTTGATGGTATATACCTGGCCATTATATACCGGGCATTTGCCTTTGCTAGGCGCGGTGCTTGGGCTGTTTTTCTATCCACTTTTATGAACATTAGCTGGTTTACCTGGTGTTAGCAGGTGATATAATTAAGGACGACCCCTATGGAACTACGTCTCTGGTTGAGAAACAGCATCGGCAACTAAAATCATTAAAAGCAGCTAATTAACATTTGTGGCTTTAATCCCTTGGTTGACAAGTTTGTGTCTGCGTCTTGATATTATTAACTTCGACACTTTGACCAACTGTGCATGGTAGCAGGACTCTAATAATAATGCAAATTCACTAACATTTATCGTCACTTGCTAGTATACTCTTCTGGCTGTGGGACTCTCTGGGTATTCGTTATATTCAGGACTGTAATATTATCCGTTAGTATTTGTTGATATTTTGTACGTCCTCTCCTGTCTTGGTCTGGACAAAGAGACTCTTGTTCTATGTGTATTTTGCACTGTTTTCCCTGTCATAGCAGGGACGCGTACGAAAATGGGAGATCTGAAGAAGGCCCACGATATACTGAGTCTGTGACAGGACTGGAGTTGGAGCGGTATATGGGAGGCTTCCTAAGCCCTAACATTTTGGAATTTATTCTTAAGGCCTGAAAATTGTTATTTGTTTTTTTTTCCTTTTTATGCTATATTTCATTGATAATATTGTCTGTCTTGTATAGCTAATGCCAGCAAAAGTTCCAGGTAGGAAGTCCTTGGGTGTAAGGGGAGGTAGTTCAGTCCCAAAAATAGATACATTTTTGAAATCACCACAATATAAGACCAGGACTAACCAGAAGTGTAATAAGGAGAATAAGGCTGATTCAATAGATCCATCAAATATAGTGGGGATAGGTGAGGCAGAAGAGGGAAGGAGAAATAAGCCCATAGTAACAGAAGAGTGGATAAGAAGTTAACAGATATCCTGAAGGCGGTTCAAATATCGAACCAAGCATTGGGAGATCTGTTAGCCAAAATCTCCACAGTTGAAACAGATTTATCCCTAATTAAAGACGAGATGAATAAAGTGCGAGAGAGAGTAAAAGACCTTCAGTTGATTACTAAGGATTTAAAGCGGGATACGGAGGGGATTAAGAATAGATTGGGGGTGATAGAAATTGAAAATAACTTATTACAGGAAAGAGTCACGAAATGGAGGTTGCCGCTGCTCGCTCCCTCTCTTTCCCCCTCCCCTCTGTCCGTCGCCGCGGTGGGCGATAACTTCTCGTAATAAAGTACATGAGTAGAGTATTGACATGGAATATACATGGAATGGCCGAGAGGACCAAGCCGGTGGTCATATTTGACACAGTTGCGAGACATCTTCCTGCAATAGTATGCCTCTTAGAAACACATCTTACAGCGGAGAAAATTAACTGTGTGAAAAGAAAATGGGCAAAATATGACTACCACGCTTGCTGTTCGGCATATTCCCGGGGTGTGTGTGTTTATGTTCATAGAGCTATGGATTATACCCCAATTGGCCATGGAATTGATAGAGAAGGTAGATTTGTTTTTTTGTATTGCTATTTAAACGGCATTGAATGTATATTTGCATTTGTGTATGTTCCTCCCCCTTTCTCCATGTCCGTTATGTCATCTTTGATGGACTTTATTAGCTCTAGAGCACATTGCCCGGTCTTGGTAACCGGTGATTTTAATGATGTGATGGATGTGGAAGAAGATAGATATTCTAAGGATCATCCCCATAAAGTGGATAAGGATAAACCAACATCATTAAGAAGGATCCTGCGGGAAATGACACTGACAGATATATGGCGATATCTATATGGGAAGAAAAAAGTATTCTCTTGTTTTAGCCGGGCGAATACTGTTATGTCGAGAATAGATTTAGCTTTAGCTAATTCTGATCTTTTAGATTGTGTTACCCATATGAAGTATGAAATACATACGATATCTGATCATTCCCCAATGGTTATTACGATAAAAATGGGGAACGTCAAAATGAAAACAAGGAACTTCAGATTAAATCCCCATTGGATTTAGCTAGTTAAAGATCAGGAAAAAAAAAAACAGGGGAGATCCGGGAATTTTGGCTATTGAATGCTTCGTCTGCACCCATGCATATTGTATAAGACTCTTTTAAAGCGTTCTTGCGCGGAGTATACATAGCCAAAATCAATAGGGAAAAAAAAGAATATGCTGCAAAAGAATTAGCTCTTAGAAAAAAAGTCCAGCATCTACAGGGAGAGCTACTTAATAATAACACTATTTTACAATCACACTTTGAGGAAGCCAGACTGGAGTATAAAAATTACCTACTTGAAAAAGCTCAGCATAGACTCTTCTTTACTGGAGCTAAATATTTTCTCAAGCAGGGAAACCAGGAAATCTCTTGTCACTCCTGATTCAAAATCAAAAAAAATTAACTGAGGCTGTTGGAGCCATTCAAGGAAACTCTTCTCCAGGGACGGACGGGCTTCCGTTTGAAATCTATCATCAATATGGGGATATAATCTTCCCAATGCTATTGCACGTCCTAAATAATACCTATCAGACTGGTCAGTTGCCGCCATCCCTATCTGAAGCAGTAATCACACTTATCCTAAAAAAGGGTAAGGATGAGAGAGAGATCAGTGCGTATCGCCCGATCTCTCTCTTAAATACAGATTATAAAATTTGTGCAAAAATATTAGCTAATAGACTTAAGGGAGTTATCGATAGGTTAATTCACCCATAGCAGACTGGATTTATACTCAAGAGATTGGTGCAATCTCTCATACGTTGGGCTTTTTTGAATATCCAGGTTGATCGGGGGGGGGGGGGGTTCCCGCTCCATCCTGTCGTTAGACGCTGAGAAGGCGTTTGACAGGGTGGAGTGGGATTATCTCTGTAAAGTAATGCATAGGTAGGTTGAATATTTTATCAAATGGGTCCAGATTCTATATAATCATCCCAAAGCCAAAATTAACATCAATGGAGTATGGTCGGAGCAAATGGAGTTATGTAGAGGAACAAGACAGGGATGTCCCCTCTCTCCTTTACTGTTTGCACTATTTATAGAACAATTGGCAGCTAAAATTAGATCGGATGTGGGGGGATCTCCGGTTTTGGTATGAAGGGGACCTTTGATAAGATAAGTGTGTATGCAGATGACATTCTGATTTTCCTGGAGGATCCAACATTGCAGCTGCCTTATCTTATGGAACTAATAAATAAATTCTGTGATATCTCTGAATATAAAGTTAACTTGGAAAAATCAGTACTGTTACCGCTTGATCAGGAAAACGTACCGAATTCTCTGGGAATTTGGGTAACAAAAAAAATTGAATCTATGGAATATCTGGGTATAAAGTTAAGTGCAAACATCTTGGATTATGTGAGATTGAACGTCACCCCCCTATTGATTAGATGTAAAAGTTAATTTGCTGTTTGGCAGAAATTATCTATTGGACAAGCAGACAGAATTGCATTGATAAAAATGGTTTTGCTTCCCCAGATTTTGTACATTTTAGCGGCCTGTCCAGTTTGGATAGAGGATCATTTCTTTAATTATCTGGAACGACTGCTAAACGACCTAATCTGGGGAAGAAAAAGGGTAAAACTCAAGCAAAAATATCTCTGGTTAGCGGAAGAAGATGGAGGTCTGTCGGTTCCGTTTTTCCAGGGATATTATTTTGCTTCCCAAGTACAGTGGATAAAGTCAGGGAAAAATAACATAAAATAATTTCTGGAACGGGGTTTTAATGGCCCAAAATATGGAATATTTAGCATATTGGAGACAGGATTTATTAAAAATAAAGGTAAAAAATGCTCAATATATGTCAAATGGTGGATCTTGGGTTTATCGAATACTTTAAATTTCTCACCGTTGTGGTGTAATAGCAACATTGTAGAATTTCAATTAATCACGGATTATAAATATTGGGTAAAACACGGTATTATATATGCATCACAATTAGTGAAGAATGGGATAATAAAAGTATTAACAGAATTATGCCCTGGAATTAATATAGACTCAATGTGTCAATATCGCTATCACCAATTAAAACATGTATTTGCAGCTACACAAAATAAGGATTATTTCTCTACAACAAAACACAAATTTACAGATTTTTGTCATAAAAACACTACAGCAAGGGTGACTATCTCTCAGGTTTATAGTATAATAAGGAAGGGAATGGGAAAAATATTAAAGTTCAATAGTAAAAAAAAAATGGCCAAAGGACATAGGATCTAATACAATTGAATGGGGCAATATATATATAAAAACAAACAAAAAAAAAAAGGATATCCAGCAATTTTAGGATTATTTATTTTAATATCATTCATAGAATATACCTGACTCCAACACTGTTGAGTAAGATCTATAAAGTACGGGATCTAAAATGTTGGAGATGTAGAGAAGAGCCCACTGACTATATTCATATGATATGGACCTGCTCAAGTATGCAATTCTATTGGCGAGAGGTTTTTGGTTTCTTAAGCATAGAGTCCTCATTATCCCTCCCATTTGAACCAGAAGTGGCCATTCTAGGGTGTTTTCCACCATTGATTAGGGAAAAAGGGAAAAAAAGGATATGGATAAGAGGCCTTATGGCGGCAAAAGTGATCATCGCAAGAGAGTGGGGAGCAAAGAATGCACCTAGTATT
This sequence comes from Bufo bufo, assembly GCF_905171765.1. Lineage (NCBI taxonomy): Eukaryota > Metazoa > Chordata > Amphibia > Anura > Bufonidae > Bufo > Bufo bufo. Next base: position 751,532,639 of record NC_053390.1, on the reverse strand, counting down.
AGGGAATGGAAAAATCTCCTGGTGAGGATGGAGAGATATGAGGAATATGAGACATGTGCCGATTGAGTGTTGCCGCCGTTCGGGGATGGCGGCTGGGATGGGTGGGGGGGAGGGAGTGATGGGAGCGGCCGGAGGCGACGCTTACCGAGATGACCACCATGAGTGGGGGGATTGGGTGATATCACTTGGATAGACGGTGGGGGATCTGAGCTCCATGTAATGTGGAATTGAATAGGAAGTCTGTTAGCTTCTTTAAGGATGGATTATGTATTATATCTGTATTCCACTTTTTGCTTAATGTGATATATAATGCATCATATTTGCTATGTTGGAAGAACTTGCTTTGATGTACTCAGACCCGGCATTGTCATATTTTCCGGTTGTTTTTAATTGTGTGTTGTAAAGGAAAAAAATTGAATAAATACATTTAAATAAAAAAATAAAAAAAAGAAAGAAACCTTTTCGGACCATTTTAGACGATGCAACAATCAGAATCCACAAGGTCTCACCTTCTCAGCTCTAGAACAAGTAGGAAGATACTGGAGGGGGGGGGGGGAGACCACAAAAAGAATATCAAGACTAGAATTAAGGAGAATCTTTGAATTCAACACATTGGTACCAAATGGACTCAAATCCAAACTAGAAATATTAGGCTTTGAGGACCTGGGTTGCCTTCCCCTAATGAGAGATCAAATGCCTGGCTGTTCTATCAGCGCTTCGATCTCCCCTTGGAGGAGGGCTCCCACTGAGCTAGAATACACATTATAAGCAATATTATCTGAACAATACAAGCCCTGAACTATCTACTAGTTCCTCTCCCATGATCCGTATACACTCAGCCTCTTTTATTGCTCTTTTATCGTCTCTTCATTATTTTTGCTCTTTTATCGTCTCTTCATAATTTTTGACATTCATATTATATATTTTTTATATTTTTATTCTTTTAATCCTATTTGTATTCCTGTGTATGCTTTGTTATCATGTTTGTATATCATGTTTTTACGACATGTTCTTTTTATAACATGTCCCTTTATATCATACATTATATATATGCTCACTATATAACACATGTAATATATAGAAAACAATAATCCCATTGCTAGACTTAGAACATACAATGAAAAAATTGTATAATTACAAAAAAGTCTACAGAGAAGACCTTGAATAGGAGCCCTTAAATAGAAGAAGCTGCAAAAACAAAAGATGTATATAACCTATAAACCAAATCTGTAAGATAACTAAAGGAAAGAGAAATATCAACTCAGGAAAAGCTGATCCAGTACAGATTTTGGCAAAAACCAGGATTCCAGATTTTTGGGACAACCACTTGTCCTGGATGACTATAAAAAGGGAGACCACAAAACAGCAGGAAACCACCGAGGAAGGAGTAAGGTATACAGAAACGATCCCAGCAAAATTTGATTGCCCAATCTGTATCCAGACACTGCAGTGAAACGTCCCTCCTGATGCCTTACTGACGGCAGGAGCACAAGCACAAGATCACGGACGTAGTGCCGGAACACGTGACATCTCCTGAACCTTAAACCACGGGATCACTTGAGACGCCCAACTTGAACAGCACAGAGCAGCTCCAGTAACCCTCGTTTCTCCAGGAGAGAGGTAGGAGATTCCCGTGTTCCCAGCTACACACAAATTACTTTCGATTCTCCAAGAAAGAGGTAAAAAACCTCCGTATACCAAGCTGCACATGTGGGACACCACGGAGAAGCGGTGGGCACTAAACCTACTAATCCTGAATAAAAGTGAGGGGCAAGTGAGCAATACTTGGAAGTAAAAGCTACTTTCACACCTACGCTAGGTGCGGATCCATCTGGTATCTTCACAGATGGATCCGCACCTATAAATGCAAACAATGGTATCCGTTCAGTGCGGATCCGTCTGCATAACAGCTTTTTCAGATCTGAAAACTCAGATCCGACAGTATATTCTAATACAGAGGTGGTCCCATGGGGACGCTTCAAGTTAGAATATACTAAGAACTGTGTACATAACTGCCCCCTACTGCCTGGCAGAACCCGATCTCTTACAGGGGGCTAAAATCCGCTCAATTAACCCCTCAGGTGCCGCACTTGAGGGGTTAATTGTGCGTATCTCAGCCCCCTGATTGGGTGCTGCCAGGCAGCAGGAGCCACCCCCCTCCTTTCCCAGTATGAAAAGCATTGGTGGCCAGTGCGGCCCCCCTCCTTCCCCAGTATTAAAAGCATTGGTGGCCAGTGCGGCCCCCCTCCCTCCCCAGTATTAAAAGCATTGGTGGCAGTGGCCACAGGCTAACAACCCCCTCCCCCCATCATTGGTGGCAGCGGAGCGGCATTTCCGATGCGGCGCATCGCACAGACCTGTCACTTACCAGTAGGAGGAGTGCCAGCCGGCCACAGACTGCGCATGTAAGTATAAGCTAAGTAACCATGGCAGGCAGGACTGCAGTAGCCTCCTGGCTGCCATGGTAACCGATCGGAGCCGCAGCGATTAAACTGGGACTGCGATCGGAAATGCCGCTCCGGGTTGTTAGCCTGTGGCCACTGCCACCAATGCTATTAATACTGGGGAGGAAGGGAGGGGGGCCGCACAGGCCACCAATGCTTTTAATACTGGGGAGGGAGGGGGGGCCGCACTGGCCCCCAATGCTTTTAAATACTGTGGAGGGAGGGGGGTCTGGCCCCTGCTGCCTGACAGCACCCGATCAGGGGGCTGAGATCCACACAATTAACCCCTCAGGTGCGGCACCTAAGGGGTTAATTGTGCGGATCACAGCCCCCTGTAAGAGATCGGGTGCTGCCAGGCAGCAGGGGGCAGTTATGTACACAGTTCTTAGTATATTCTAACTTGAAGCGTCCCCATCACTATGGGAGCGCCTCTGTGTTAGAATATACTGTCGGATCTGAGTTATCACGATCTAACTCAAATCTGATGGTATATTCTAACATAGATGCGTTCCCATGGTGATGGGGACGCTTCAAGTTAAAATATACCATCGGATAGGAGAAATCTCTGATCCGATGGTATATTAATAGGGACTCCTGACTTTTTATTGAAAGTCAATGGGGGACGGATCCGTTTACAATTGCACTAATATTATGTCAATGTAAACTGATCCGTCCCCATTGACTTACATTGTAAGTCAGGACGGATCCGTTCGGCTCCGCACCGCCAGGCAGACACCAAAACGCTGCAGGCGGCGTTTTGGTGTCCGCCTCAAAAGCGGATTGGAGGCGGAACGGAGCCAAACTGATGCATTCTGAATGGATCCACATCCATTCAGAATGCATTGGGGCTAAACTGATCAGTTTGGGGCCGATTGTGAGAGCCTTGAAACGGATCTCACTGGCATACCCTGAAACGCCAGTGTGAAAGTAGCCTTATATCAACCACACTAAATATACCATTCATTGTATCTAACAAAATTGCACTTTGGTAGGAAATAACTCCATGAGGACACCTACCATTCCTTGACCTTTTGACCTTTTAACCATTGCAACTCTTTTAACCACTATTTATATGGACTCATGTATTTATGAACATTGATGAAATATTTTTACTCCCTGGACAACCACCTGGGACAATACCCTCTGAATGGTTATTTAGAAGGCCATATACATTGATGTAACCATATGACTATATCTAGATCTATATGTATTTTTTCATATACAGTACAGACCAAAAGTTTGGACACACCTTCTCATTCAAAGAGTTTTCTTTATTTTCATGACTATGAAAATTGTAGATTCACACTGAAGGCATCAAAACTATGAATTAACACATGTGGAATTATATACATAACAAACAAGTTCGAAACAACTGAAAATATGTCATATTCTAGGTTCTTCAAAGTAGCCACCTTTTGCTTTGATTACTGCTTTGCACACTCTTGGCATTCTCTTGATGAGCTTCAAAAGTTAGACCCCTGAAATGGTTTTCACTTCACAGGTGTGCCCTGTCAGGTATAATAAGTGGGATTTCTTGCCGTATAAATGGGGTTGGGACCATCAGTTGCGTTGAGGAGAAGTCAGGTGGATACACAGCTGATAGTCCTACTGAATAGACTGTTAGAATTGGTATTATGGCAAGAAAAAAGTGGCCATCATTACTTTAAGAAATGAAGGCCAGTCAGTCAGCAGAAAAATTGGGAAAACTTTGAAAGTAAGGGCTATTTGACCATGAGGGAGAGTGATGTGGAGGCCAGGTCATCTGGCGCAGCACCCCAGTCACCAGACCTGAACCCAATCGAGATGGTTTGGGGTGAGCTGGACCGCAGAGTGAAGGCAAAAAGGCCAACAAGTGCTAAGCATCTCTGGAAACTCCTTCAAGACTGTTGGAAGACCATTTCAGGGGACTACCTCTTGAAGATCATCAAGAGCAAAGCAGTAATCAAAACAAAACGTGGCTACTTTGAAGAACCTAGAATATGACATTTTCAGTTGTTTCACACTTGTTTGTTATGTATATAATTCCACATGTGTTAAATTCATAGTTTTGATGCCTTCATAGTCATGAAAATAAAGAAAACTCTTTGAATGAGAAGGTGTGTCTAAACTTTTGGTCTGTACTGTATATTCATATATTAATATCCATCTCTGTTCCATATATTTTCTTTCTACTTTTTTATCCACTCTGTCATCCCACTTGCAATATTTGGGATCGGTATCTTGATTCTATGATTTTTCATTGATTTATTTTGTATTGATTTTATATTGATTTTACATTGATTATACCCTTATATATACTCAATTAAATATTTTCCACCCGGCATCTGTGGGTGGTTACAGATAATGAGTGCATGCCATCCTCTATTTTCAATTTTAACCACTTTCTATTGATTGACTGTAATCAATCAGGGCAAGTGCACCATACCCATATTAACGGACGGGTGAGCCTCTATACTACTATCTAATCTAAACCAGGATTATGCAATTACTAATATAATTATTTGCATGCCATTCTAAAATTCCACTTGACGCATGGGCAAAAATTATCGTAAGATATTATCCATGGGTTTATTTGCCTTTCAGCAATCACTTTGTGATTTTGTATATTTGAATCTATGTCCTGTGTTTAAATGAATATTATACACAGTCTGTGTGCTACCAAATGAAGAAAATTCTAGAATTTTCCATCGAATGCTTTATGAACACAACTTATCCCTCCAGAAAGTCAATGAACACTGCAAAATTTGATCCATGTACTGTTAATGGAGCCATGAGTAACCTCTATGTGTGTATAACAAATTTCATCCATAAGTTATTGATATATAAGTAGTAAAAAAAAAAAATTATACAGTACCCATATTAAACAAGTACTGAATTAATGTTGGACAAATACTGAAGGAACACTACCAAATAGAGCTTCATTCATACTGGTACTCTATTAGTTAAAATAAAAATTTTGGATACATGCATGATACATTATAATTAGAATATTTTAATAAATCTTATCCTTTACTAATGCTTTGAATGATCTAGTAGAGCGATTATGGATAAAGTTGAGCGGACACCTGGATGTTCAGGTTCAAAAAGTTCGGCCGAACTTGAAAAAAAAGTTCGGATTCGGGACCCGAACTGGACCCCGAACCCCATTGAAGTCAATGGGGACCCGAACTTTTGGCTACTAAAATGGCTCTAAAATAGTCCTGGAAAGGGATAGAGGGCTGCAAAAGGCATCAAAATGTGCTTAAAAGCATGACAACTGTTCTGCAAACAAATGTGGATAGGGAAATGACTTAAAATAGTATAAAATACAGAAAAATTTAAAATAACAATCTGGATCTAGTAGTAGGAGGTTGAGGAGGTGGTGGATGGGTGGATGTGGCGGTGTAGGTTGACGTGGTGGTGTAGGTAAAAGCGGCGGTGAAGGAGGAATAGGTAGCCAACACTGATTTGTGTTGTTTTTAATTTTTAAATTGGGGTATCCTTCAAAATATTGGGACATATAACAAAATAAAACAAAGAATAAGTGCACTTGAGTACAAGAATGGATGGTTGAGGCTGTTATAAAGGTCTATTCTGCACAAGGTACGGACAAGTCCTTTGGGATCCATGCCTGGTTCATTTTAATAAACGTAAGCTTGTCCACATTGGCTGCGGCCTGTGATAATGCTCTCTGCCGTGCTAAACACACGTTCACACTATACACTGGCTGCAGGGCAGGTCAGCACCTCCAAGGCTAACAAAGCTTTTCCACATTTTTCCCATGCTAACTCTATCTTCTCAGGTGCTGGCGGTGCCCCCAGCTGCGTTGGCGACCTCTTCCGCCTCCTCTGCCTTCGCCTTGTGCTTCCACTGTGGCCCCGCTGTCAGGTGGGAATGCAATCAGCAGCGTGCGCTTGTAGTCGCGCATCTTCCGATCAGTAACAGATGTTTTCACTAAATTTAGTTCCCTGTCAGCAATGCAGAGCAGGGATTCATTCACGGCAAAAGGGGGTTCATGTCACCCAGCAATAGAACAGAGGATTTTGAGAGAACAAGGCCCATGTCACCCAGGCACAGCAGGGGTTCATTCACGGCAAAAAAGGGGGTTTATGTCACCCAACAATGGAACAGAGGATTTTGAGAGATTTTGGCCCCTGTCACACAGGCACAGCAGGGCTTCATTCACGGCAAAAGGGGGTTCATGTCACCCAGCAATAGAACAGAGTATTTTGAGAGAACGAGGCCCATGTCACCCAGGCACAGCAAAGGTTCATTCACGGCAAAAGGGGGTTCATGTCACCCAGCAATAGAACAGAGGATTTTGAGAGATTTAGGCCCCTTTCACCCAGGCACATATATACGCCAAAAATGTATACGCCAAAAATGGTAAAATATGTCACCCGACAATTGAAAATAAGAATTTTTTCTATTTAGGGCACTAAAATTGGCACTTTTTTGCATTAAAATTGCTCTAAAATAGTCCTTGAAAAGGCTAGAGGGATGTAAAAGGCATTAAAATGTGCTTACGAGCATAGCAACTGCTCTGCAAACAAATGTGGATAGGGAAAGAACATAGAATAAAATAACTAAAAATTACAACTTATTAACCTGCAACTCAGAGAAGGAAGTGGATATGGAGTCGGAGGTTGAGGAGGCGGTGAATGTGGTGTTGTAGGTGGAGACAGCAATGGAGGAGGAGCAGGTAGCCAACAATGTTTTGTTTTATTTTTTATTGGGGTAGGTAGCCCCCAAAATATTGGGACAAATAAAAAAAAACACGAAAACAAAGAATCTTTTTACTTGACTTGAGTGCAAGAATGTATGTTTGATGGTGGTATAAATGTCTATTCTGCACAAGGTACAGACATGTCTTGTGGGATCCAAGCCTGGTTCATTTTAATGAACGTGATCTTGTCCATGTTGGCTGTGGACAGGCGGCTGCGCTTGTCTGTGATGGCGCCCCCTGCCGTGCTAAACACACGTTCAGATAATACACTGGCTGCAGGGCAGGCCAGCACCTCCAAGGCATAAAGGGCAAGCTCAGGCCATGTGCCCAATTTGGAGACCCAGAAGTTGAAGGGGGCAGACCCGTCATTCAGTACATTTAGGCGTGTGCACACATACTGCTCCATCATGTTGGTGAAATGCTGCCTCCTGCTAAGACGTTCCATATCAGCTGGTGGTGCTGGTTGTTGTGGCGTGCTGACAAAGCTTTTCCACATTTCGGCCAAGCTAACCCTGCCTTCTGAGGTGCTGGCGGTGCCCCAGCTGCGTTGGCGACGTCTTCCTCGTCCTCGGCCTTGACCTTGTGCTTTCATTGTGCCCCCGCTGTCAGGTGGGAATGCCACCAGCAGCGCCTCTACCAGCGTGCGGTTGTACTCGCACATCTTACGATCACGCTCCAGTGACGGAATTAAGGACGATACGTTATCTTTGTAACTGGGATCCAGAAGCGTGGCCACCCAATAATTAGCACAAGTTAGAATGTGGGCAACTCGGCGGTCGTTGTGGAGACACTGCAGCATGTAATCACTCATGTGTGCCAGGCTGCCCAGAGGCAACGAAAAGCTGTCCTCTGTGGGAGGTGTATCGTCTGTGTCCTCTGTATCCCCCCATCCAAGCACCAGTGATGGCCATGAGCTGGTCTGGGTGCCACCCTGCTGTGAACATGGTTCCTCCTCCTGCATCTCCTCCTCCTCATCCTACAGAACTGTGCCCTGCCTGGACAATTGTGTTTCTTGGGTTTGTGGGTGAAGGAACCCACCCTCGGAGCCACTTGGGAATGACTGGCCGGAAACCCTACGAAATGATTCCTCTTCCTCCTACTCTTCCTGTGCCACATCCTCTCCATGAGCGTTTTTTCAAGGAGGCATAGAGGTGGGATAGTAACGCTGAGAATGGTGTTATCGGCACTGGCCATGTTGGTGGAGTACTCAAAACAGCGCAACAAGGTACACAGGTCTCGCATGGAGGCCAGGTCATTGGTGGTGCTGTTCCGCCGAGCGACTCACCCGTGCGTGCTGCAGCTGAAACTCCACTATCGCCTGCTGCTGCTCGCACAGTCTAGCCAGCATGTGCAAGGTGGAGTTCCACCTTGTGGGCATGTCGCATATGAGGCGGTGAGCGGGAAGGCTAAAGTTATGCTGCAGCGCTGACAGGCGAGCAGCAGCAGGGTGAGAACCCCCGAAAGCGCGCACGGCTCGCACTTTATGCAGCAGCTCTGACATGTCGGGGCAATTTTTAAGGAATCTCTGCACCACCATATTCAGCACATGCGCCAGGCAAGGGATGTGTTTCAAACCAGCTAGTCCCAGAGCTGCTACGAGATTTCGCCCATTATCGCACACCACCAGGCCGGGCTTGAGGCTGACTGGCACAAACCACTCATCGGTCTGTTGTTTAAGGCCCGTCCACAGCTCCTGCGCGGTGTGGGGTTTGTCTCCCAAACAGATACGTTTTAAAACTGCCTGCTGTCGTTTACCCCTGGCTGTGCTGAATTTGGTGGTGAAGGTGTTACGTTGACCGGATGAGGAGCTGGTGGAGGATGAGGAAGCGGAGTAGGAGGAGAAAGCAACAGGAGGCAAACTGAAGCACCCTGCAATCCTCGGTGGTGGAAGGACATGAGCCAAACTGCTATCCGCCTAAGGCCCAGCCACCACTGCATTTACCCAGTGGGCTGTTATGGAGAGGTGGATGACAGCATTTCAACGGCAAGTAATTTAGAAATGCTGGCATTCAGGGCTAGGGATCGCGGGTGGGTACTGGGGTACTTCCTCTCCAGCGTTTGGGATATGGAGAGCTGAACGCTTCCGTGGGACATTGTGGAGATGCTTGGTGACCCAGGTGTTGGTGTTGCTGGTAGATCCTGTTTGTGGGGTGCCAGGTGGCACTGTCACTCCAGAGGTGGATGAAGAGGCCGCGACTGCAGCAGAAGAGGAAGCAGGAGGAGCCAGAGACCTTTCTTGGTTTTTGAGGTGTCTACTCCACTGCAGCTCGTGCTTTGCTCTTAAATGCCTGGTCATGCAGGTTGTGCTCAGGTTGAGAACGTTTATGCCTCGCTTCAGGCTCTGATTGCAAGGCGTGCAAACCACTCGTGTCTTGTCGTCCGCACATTGTCTGAAGAACTGCCACGCCAGGGAACTCCTTGGAGCTGGCTTTGGTGTGCTCGGTCCCTTGCTGCGGTGGCCAGTAGGAGGCGTACTGTCTAGAGGACGGCAGCTCCGCTTTTGCACCCCGCTACCTCTTCTGCTGTGCTGGTGGCTCTGGGCGACCACCGCCTCTTCCTCCGAACTACATCGGTCACTCGCATGACCTTGATTCCATGTGGGGTCGAGGACCTCATCGTCCTCCACATCATCTTCCACCCAGTCTTCACCCCTGATTTCCTTGTCAGTCTGCACGCTTTTGAAAGCCCCAGCAGTTGGCACCTGTGTTTCGTCATCATCCGAGACGTGCTGCGATGGTCCTCCCATGTACTCATCTTGAAAAATAAGTGGTTGGGCATCGGTGCACTCAATCTCTTCCACTTCTGGGGCAGGGCTAGGTGGATGGCCCTGGGAAACCCTGCTAACAGAGTCATCAAAAAGCAGAAAAGACTGCGCCATGACTTGGGGCTCAGACTGCTTGGCTGATTTGCAAGGGGGTGAGGTGAAAGACTGATGGACATCGGCTGCAGGTGCCAACTGCGGTCTTTCAGCCGGAGACTGGGTGGGAGACAAGGTGAAGAAACTGGATCCACTGTCAGCAACCCAATCTACTATCGCCTGTACTTGTTCAGGCCTCACTATTCGTAGAGCAGCATTAGGCCTGACCAAATTCCGCTGAAGGTTTTGTCGCCTACTCGCCCTTGAGGAAGGGGTTTCACTTGTGCGTGTAGCTGGCACAGATCGACCACTTCCTCTCCCTGCAACAGGAGCTCCACCAGCAGCACCACGACTTGGGCCACATCCCTTATTTGACACTCTCCTCATATTTTTTTAATTTAGGATCTTGCCCTAAATGGGTGTTTAATTAATAGTAATAAAGAATTACAGTATGTAAAGGATGTATCTCACACGGCCTGAACCAGACTAGGCCTCAATTAATGATTTCATTGCACAAAATGACTATTTCAAATGGCTGTATTTCAAATGGCTGAATCAAACCCCTGTATGTATAGGGGGGAATCACAAACGCCCTGAATAAGTGTAGGCCTGCAGTAAATACACTGCTCAAAAAAATAAAGGGAACACTTAAACAACACAATGTAACTCCAAGTCAATCACACTTCTGTGAAATCAAACTGTCCACTTAGGAAGCAACACTGAGTGACAATCAATTTCACATGCTGTTGTGCAAATGGGATAGACAACAGGTGGAAATTATAGGCAATTAGCAAGACACCCCCAATAAAGGAGTGGTTCTGCAGGTGGTGACCACAGATCACTTCTCAGTTCCTATGCTTCCTGGCTGATGTTTTGGTCACTTTTGAATGCTGGCGGTGCTTTCACTCTAGTGGTAGCATGAGACGGAGTCTACAACCCACACAAATGGCTTAGGTAGAGCAGCTTATCCAGGATGGCACATCAATGCGAGCTGTGGCAAGAAGGTTTGCTGTGTCTGTCAGCGTAGTGTCCAGAGCATGGAGGCGCTACCAGGAGACAGGCCAGTACATCAGGAGACATGGAGGAGGCCGTAGGAGGGCAACAACCCAGCAGCAGGACCGCTACCTCCGCCTTTGTGCAAGGAGGAACAGGAGGAGCACTGCCAGAGCCCTGCAAATTGACCTCCAGCAGGCCACAGATGTGCATGTCTGCTCAAACGGTCAGAAACAGTCTCCATGAGGGTGATATGAGGGCCCGACGTCCACAGGTGGGGGTTGTGCTTACAGCCCAACACCATGCAGGACGTTTGGCATTTTCCAGAGAGCACCAATATTGGCAAATTCGCCACTGGCGCCCTGTGCTCTTCACAGATGAAAGCAGGTTCACACTGAGCACATGTGACAGACGTGACAGTCTGGAGAAGCCGTGGAGAACGTTCTGCTGCCTGCAACATCCTCCAGCATGACCAGTTTGGCATTGGGTCAGTAATGGTGTGGGGTGGCATTTCTTTGGAGGGCCGCACAGCCCTCCCTGTGCTCGCCAGAGGTAGCCTGACTGCCATTAGGTACCGAGATGAGATCCTCAGACCCCTTGTGAGACCATATGCTGGTGCGGTTGGCCCTGGGTTCCTCCTAATGCAAGACAATGCTAGACCTCATGTGGCTGGAGTGTGTCAGCAGTTCCTGCAAGACGAAGGCATTGATGCTATGGACTGGCCCGCCCGTTCCCCAGACCTGAATCCAATTGAGCACATCTGGGACATCATGTCTCGCTCTATCCACCAACATCACGTTGCACCACAGACTGTCCAGGAGTTGGCAGATGCTTTAGTCCAGGTCTGGGAGGAGATCCCTCAGGAGACTGTCCGCCACCTCATCAGGAGCATGCACAGGCGTTGTAGGGAGGTCATACAGGCACGTGGAGGCCACACACACTACTGAGCCTCATTTTGACTTGTTTTAAGGAAATTACATCAAAGTTGGATCAGCCTGTAGTGTGTTTTTCCACTTTAATTTTGAGGGTGACTCCAAATCCAGACCTCCATGGGTTGAAAAATTTGATTTCCATTTTTTTATTTTTGTGTGATTTTGTTGTCAGCACATTCAACTATGTAAAGAACAAAGTATTTCAGAAGAATATTTAATTAATTCAGATCTAGGATGTGTTATTTTTGTGTTCCCTTTATTTTTTTGAGCAGTGTATATCTTTGCACAAAAAGGCGGTATTTCAAACCCCTGTATGTATAGGGGGGATCTCACACGCCCTGAATCAGTGTAGGCCTGAAGTAAATATATCTTTGCACAAAATGGCTGTATTTCAAATGGCTGTATTTCAAATGCCTAATTCAAACCCCTGTATGTAGAGGTAGTATCTCAGAGGGCCTGAACCAGTGTAGGCCTGAATTCAATATTGGTGCACCAAATGGTGGTATTTAAAATCTCTGAATAAAACCCAAATGTATTAAGGGTGTATCTCACAATGACATCTGCATCAAAGGCTACCAACTAAATTTTTGGAGCCCAAACGACTGTCTGTTTAACAACTGAATTTGACAGCAGTATATAATCCTGTAATTTCACATGTGCTGATGCTGCAAGGCCTGAAAATAGTGTTTTTTGTCAAATAAGTGCGTGTTTTTTCAAACCCCAGCAAATGATGGGTGTATATCTAGCTTAAATTGCACAGTGACTAATACATATGTTGTTGATTGCCCAAAAAGTGTTATTTTGCTAACAGAATATGAATGCTGTATATATTAAACTTTAATTTAACACTTGCAGATCTGGAAAATACAGTTTTTTGGGGGGGAAAAGTGTTTTTCAAACCCCAGAAAATAATGGGTGTATTTCTACCTTAAATTGCACACTGACTAATCCAGATGTTGTAGTTTGCCCCCAAAAATGTTTATTTGCAATGTCCCTAAAGCTCAGATGCAGTGCTGGTGCACTGAGCATGCATAAAATGGCCGCCGCCGCTGCCACCCACCTAACTAACAGAATTCTAAAAGTTAGTATTTTTGGTCAATGAGCTCAGGGCAGGGTAAAACGATTGTCCCCTGCACCCACACAACTATTTGTCTGTAGATTGCTGAGTTAGATTCTCTCCTATTCTCTCCCTGAAATCACAAGTCCAGCAGCATCCTCTCCCTACACTTGTAACAGCAGAGTGACGTGCAGTGCTACGTGACCCAAGCTTATATAGAGCCTGGGTCACATGCTGCTCTGGCCAATCACAGCCATGCCATTAGTAGGCATGGCTGTGATGGCCTCTTGAGGCAAGTAGTATGACGCTTGTTGATTGGCTGCTGTGCAGCCTTTCAAAAAGCGCCAAACACCGAACCCAAACTTTTACGAAAATGTTCGGGTTCTGGCCCGGGGTCCAAAAATCCTAAAGTTCGGTACGAACTCAACCCTAGTTATGGACACTAATAAAATGTCTTGCGGCATTGTAAATATTTATTATTTGAGGATTGTCTATATGGTTCAGTTGTTTTAATATGCTATTCTTGAACTTCCTTGTGGTACTGCCCACGTAGATTAAATCACACACAGAGTACAGGTTATAAATTATGTATATAACACATTCAGTATTGCAGTTCAAATAATTTTTAATAAAAAAAAACAACTTTTTGCATCCTGAGTCCTGGAATGTCCTAGTAGGTATTACATAATTGCAGGTCTTGCAGGGGTGCAATCCGCATCTGTAAAAGCCAGCCTGCCGCAACCATGTTTTTTGTTGTTAGTGTCCATAATCGGTCTTCTAGGTCATTCAAGGCATATGCCATTGAATAAATTAACCAGCCAAAAATAGGGGGAGACAAACACAAATTACTAAATAAAGAGGCATATTGAATATTCTCCCTCGAGTCCAGACACCCACATGGATTGAAATTACACGAAAAGCTCATGTTCCACTATTAACCCCTTAGGGACCAGGCTCATTTTCACCTTAAGGACCAGGCCATGTTTGGCAAATCTGACCAGTGTCACTTTGTGTGAATAACTTTAAAACGTTTTTACTTATCCAGGCCATTTTGAGAGTGTTTGTCACATATTGTACTTCATGACACTGGTAAAATGGAGTAAAAAAAATGCATTTTTATTTATAAAAAAAAAAAACTAATTTACCAACAATTTTGAAAAATTAGCAAATTTCCAAATTTCAATTTCTCTACTTTTATAAACAGATAGTAATACCTCCAAAAATAGTTATTATTTTACATTCCCCATATGTCTACTTCATGTTTGGATTATTTTGGGAATGACATTTTATTTTTTGGAGAACGTTAGAAGGCTTAGAAGTTTAGAAGCAAATCTTGAAAGGTTTCCGAAATTTTCAAAAACCCACTTTTTAAGGACCAGTTCAGGTCTGAAGTCACTTTCTGAGGCTTACATAATAGTAACCACCCAAAAATGACCCCATTCTAGAAACTACACCCCTCAAGGTATTCAAAACTGATTTTACAAACGTCTTTAACCCTTCAGGTGTTCCATAGGAGTTAATCGCAAATGGAGATAAAATTTCAGAATTTAGATTTTTGGGCAAATTTTCAATTTTAATCCATTTTTTCCAGTAACAAACCAAGGGTTAAGAGCCAAACAAAACTCAATATTTATTGCCCCGATTCTTTAGTTTGCAGAAACACCCCATATATGGCCGTAAACTACTGTACGGGCACACGGTAGGGCGTAGAGGGCAAGGTGCGCCGTGTGGTTTTTGGAAGGCAGAATTTGCTGGAATGTTTTATTTACACCATGTCCCATTTGAAGCCCCCCTGATGCACCCCAAGAGTAGAAACTCCATAAAAGTGACCCCATCTAAGAAATTACACCCCTCAAGGTATTCAAAACTGACTTTAAAAATGTCGTTAACCCTTTAGGTGTTCCACAAGAGTTATTGGCAAATGGAGATGAAATTTAAGAATTTCAATTTTTTGGCAAATTTTCCATTTTAATCAATTTTTTTCAGTAACAAAGCAAGGGTTAACAGCCAAACCAAACGCAATATTTATTGCCCCGATTCTGTAGTTTCCAGAAACACCCCAAATGTGGCAGTAAACTACTGTACGGGCACATGGTAGAGTGTAGAGGGAAAGGTGCACCGCTTGGTTTTGGAAGGCAGATTTTGCTGGACTGGTTTATTTACACCATGTCCAATTTGAAGCCCCCCTGATGCACCCCAAGAGTAGAAACTCCATAAAAGTGACCCCATTTTGGAAACAACGGGATAAGGTGGCAGTTTTTTGGGGACTATTTTTAGGGTACATATGATTTTTGGTTGCTCTAAATTACATTTTTGTGAGGCAAGTTTACCTAAAATAGAAATTCTGAAATTTCATCTCCATTTGCCATAAACTGTTGAGGAACACCTAAAGGGTTAATAAAGTTTGTAAAATCAGTTTTGAATACCTTAAGCGGTGTAGTTTCTTAAATCGGGTCACTTTTATGGAGTTTCTACGCTAGGGGTGCATCAGTTTTTTTTTTAACATCTGCCTTCCAGAAATCAATACAACGTTCCTTTCCTTCTGCGCCCTGATGTTTGGTCATATACGACCATATATGGGGTGTTTCTGTAAACTGCAGAATCAGAGTAATAAATATTAAGTTTTGTTTGGCTGTTAACCCTTGCTGGAAAAAACGGCTGTTTTGGCACAGTTTTTATTTTATTTTTTTGACCGTGTTCCTCTGAGGGGTTAGGTCATGGGGTATTTTTATAGAGCAGATTCTTACGGACATGGCGATACCTAATATGTCTACTTTTTATTTATTTATTAAGGTTTTACACTATATTAACATTAGTATCTCCATAGTCTAAGAGTCAGTTTTGTGTTTTTTTTTAGCCAATTATCTTAGGTAGGGGCTAATTTATGCAGGATGAAAGGACGGTTTTATTGCCACTATTTTGGGGGGCATATGACTTTTTGATCGCTTGCTATTACACTATTTGTGATGTACGGTGACAAACACTTTTTTTGCACCGTTTTTATTTTATTTTTTTGACCGTGTTCATCTAAGGGGTTAGGTCATGGGGTATTTTTATAGAGCAGATTCTTACGGACGTGAGGATTTCTAAAAAAAAAATCTTTGTTTTAGTGTCTCAAGTCTGAGAACCATAGTTTTTTTTTTCCGATTGTCAGTGGCTAAATGGAATTAAAATTGGGGAAGGGGATTATAAATTTAGTACTCCATGGAAGTGTGGTACTCCCTGAAGCAACCAATAATGCAGAGGCCCGGATGATCGGGGCACGTATCACACTGAGTGGTGGTATCCCCCTGTTGTGCACCTTTTTTGGGTCTGTCCCTTCTTTCCAGTATGGGGGACCACCCCTGGAACGTGTTGGCCAGGGACGATCCGGGCGCCTCCAGTTCCCGAGGTACTCCGGCCTGCTGTTTCCCGTTCAGAAAAGATCAGGGCCTTGAGGACTAGTGATGGATTAACATCTGCCGGGGTGGTTCGCAAATGCGATTAAATGTTCGCGAACCGCAAGCTCGCGGCGGGTCCCATTCATTTTAATGGCAGGCGAACCTGAAAAACCTTCAGCTCATATTTGCAGCCAAGAAATAATTACAAGAAGTGCACAAATAGTCCCACAACATGGATAGTGACATACCAGATGTATTATTCGAATTTGCGATCGCCATTCATTTTTGTTTTCAATGCGAAATATCGGCAATATAATCTTCACGTACGCGCATGCGCAAATGCACTATACGGTACCCAAATGCACTATAAAGAAAGTATATTCGTATATATCACCCCGCTTCAATGTGTTTTTTGGGGGGACGACTGGTATATCACACCAGTAGAAATTTATTTGTTCCAATAACGCTTGTCCCTCTATATACCTGCAGTATCGCAGCAGAACCGCACACAACTGCCGCACAATACAAATGCACTATAATACAGAAAGTATATTTGTGGTCGGATCGGCTATCAGAAAGGTGAACCTAACCTATCTAACCCTATCTACAACAAGCAGTAGAATTATGCCATAACTGCTGTGGAAGGGCAGCCTAAAGTGGGCCACCCTAATGTGAAGTGACTGTAAGATGGTGTGGGTGGGTGGGTGAAATCAGCTGAATCGGCGTCAGCCTGGGCCCACAGGTGCCTATAAATAGCCTAGTAATCAGCCAGCCTGGGCCCACAGGTACGTATGAATAGCCTTGTAATCAGCCTCCCCTCCCACAAATGCAGCAATGTCTTGCTTATACTTGTGGTCGGATTGGCTATCAGAAAGGTGAACCTAACCTATCTAACCCCATCTACAACGAGCAGTAGAACTATGCCATAACTGCTGTGGAAGGGCAGCCTAAAGTTGCCAAAAAGAGCAGACCTTAGTTTAGAGTAATATATACATACCGTTACGACACCCACTTTGAACGAAAGACCTTTCACGATGAAGGTGCGGAATATACCGTATATCACACAGTGACTTCCATCTACCTTACCTCGTTGTCTTGTGCATCGGCACATCGTTCTTGGAGATGGTTAATGCTGATGCGATTGAAAGAGTGGCCGGTAACCAGAAATGATTTACTCCTATGTACGCTAACACATGACCATACAACGAGAAGGTCTGAATCCTGAGAGCTGCAGACTGAAACAAACAATGGTGAATCTGTTGGAAGGGCCTGAATTAACTCCAACCATTCGCCAAGGGCCCTGATAGGACACCAACTGTTACTGGAGGCAAAATACTTCATCGCTACTTATTGCCCAGGCCACACTTTATTTTATTTTTATTTCTTATAAAGGAGCCAAAAATTAGAACATGGCGTATGCCGTCTTACTCTAGTAGTAGATTAATTGAAATGTGTAAACTCACCAGGCCTGGGGAACCACAAACAGGAATACATGCCTATTTCGATTAACGAGCTAATGTTGCCTGTAATAGGGACAGACGTACACCATACCTGCAGTTGTAACAGAAAATAAGCTTAAGGTCGTGATAAACTATGTATACTGTGCCTGTAGTCGAGATATGCTTTGTCGTGTCTGTAGACGTGGCAGACTTCGTAAATTGCACCTTATTACTGTACCTCCAACTGGAAGACAGACCGATACCCAGGACTTAGGCCGGACACCAACACCCTCAGCCCGAGTTTGTAGATGAAGTAAGCCTGCCTGGGAGAAGGTGATGTCCGCAAAAGGCAGGCTCGGGATGACTGCTTATAAAGAAAAGCCGGAATTAGACTTACCGGTAATTCATTTTCCACGAATCCACCATGACGGCCCAGAGAGATTGACCCCTGACCTCTGTAGGGGCAGGAACAGAGATAGGTTTAAAGGACCCCTCCCACCACCATTCACCAGTGAGTTCCAGATTATAGTGCCACAATCACCAGTTAACAAGTGAAACCACAAAGTGTTTTTTTTTTTTTTTTTTTTTGGTATTAAGTCATACCAAATTTTGGAGTAAAATGTATTTTCGGGTGGGATATAATGCCGTCATGGTGGATTCGTGGAAAATGAATTACCGGTAAGTCTAATTCCGGCTTTCCACTTCACCACCATGACGGCCCAGAGAGACATAACAAATTATATACGTCTTAGGGTGGGGCAATGGCCTGTAGGACCTTGCGACCAAAAGCCAGGTCAGAGGACCTGGATAAGTCAAGTCTGTAATGTTTAGTGAAGGTATTTACACTAGACCAGGTTGCAGCCCGGCATATTTGATCTAGGGAAGCTCCTGCTCTTTCAGCAAAAGAGGCCGACATGGCTCTCGTAGAGTGAGCCCGAATGACCTCTGGACAACTGATGCCTTCGATCCTGTAGCAGTCTGTAATAGCCTGTTTTACCCATCGGGCAATGGTAGATCTGGAAGCTGCCTTCCCCTTATTTTTACCACAAAAGAGCACTAGTAAGTTGTCCACTTTCCTCAGGTCTCTAGTGACCTCTAGGTATTTTAGCACTGTTCGTTTAACGTCCAGGGTATGGAAACGTTCTTCTCCAGAATTCTTAGGGTTTTCACAGAAGGAGGGAAGGATGATCTCCTGGTTCCTATGGAAGTCAGTTACTACTTTTGGTAGAAACGTCGGATCTAGCCTCAAGGTGACACGGTCGTCCTGTATTGTGAGGTATGGTTGTCTTATTGACAATGCTTGGATCTCGCTCAATCTTTTTGCTGATGTTATAGCAATAAGAAAAGCCGCCTTCTGGGAAAGATGTTTCAGAGAACTTGAGTCCAAGGGTTCGTAAGGCGGACCTGTGAGTCCGTTAAGGACAGTGTTTAAGTCCCAGGTAGGTACCTTAGATTTGAGAGAAGGTCTTAGTCTGGCTGCCGATCTCAGGAATCTTTGGATCCATCTATGGCTGGCTAATTCGGAATCGAAATATGCACTAAGTGCTGAGACCTGGACTCTAAGGGTAGAAGGACTTAACCCAGACTCTAGGCCCTTCTGCAGGAAATCCAAAATCTTCAGTATATTCGGTCTGGTTTGGTCTGGGGCTTCGTCGCCCGACCAGGTACAGAACTTTTTCCAGATCTTAAAATAAATGGCGTTTGTCACCTTCTTTCTGCTGGCCTTCAAGGTGGAAATAACCCCCTCAGAGAGACCTCTACGTCTTAGAAGGTTGGACTCAGGATCCAAGCCGAGAGACTGAAGATTTCCGGATGGGGATGGAGAACCGGCCCCTGGATCAGGATATCCTTCGTCTTGTGGAGAATAAAGGCTTCCTGAGAGGAGAGTTTGGTTAGAACCGAGAACCAGCTCCTCTTGGGCCAGTACGGAGTGACCAAGATTACTCTGGCTCTGTCCCTGATGATTTTCTGGAGAACCCTTGGGATTAATGGGAACGGAGGGAAGGCATATGCAATGTCCCAGTTCCAGTGTAGGTAGAAGGCGTCGATCGCTAGGGGCCTGTCCCTTGGATTTAGGGAGCAAAAGGTTGATACCTTTGCGTTTATTCTTGTAGCAAATAGATCTACCAGAGGGAGGCCCATCCTCTGGACGATCAGATTGAAGACGTCCCTGTTTAAAGACCATTCCCCCTGGTCTATGGTAGTCCTGCTGAGGAAGTCCGCTGCACAGTTTAGGCTTCCTTTTAAATGAATCGCAGATATCGACCTTACGTTCTTTCCCCCCCAGAGGAAGATCTTTTTGGACAGACCCTCTAGTTTCTGAGACCGTGTGCCCCCCTGATGTTTGAGGTAGGACACGGTCGTTACATTGTCTGAATAGACCTTTATATGTTGATTTCTTAATTTTGGAGCGGCTACCTGTATTGTCTCCCAAACTGCCCTGAGCTCCCTGTAGTTTGAAGACTGAGCTGCAATACTTTGAGGCCAGTCTCCCTGGTAGAGATCGGAAGAAATTTTTGCGCCCCACCCCTTTACGCTGGCGTCGGTATGAATAAGCACTGCTGGGGATTTGAACCAGACCATGCCCTTCGTTAAGTTTTTTGTTTGAAGCCACCTCCGTACTGAGGATTTTATGTGGCCTGGGATCAGGATTTTCCTGTCCAAAGAGGATAGATTTTTGTCCCACTTCCTTAAAAGCCAGGACTGAAGGGCTCTGTAATGGGCCTGGCACCAAGGGACTGCTACTATGCAGGCTGTCATCTGACCTAAGAGACTCATCGCTTCTCTGCACGAGAAGGCTCGACGTCCCAGGAAGGCCCTGATAGCTGACTGCAGGTTCTGAATTCTTTCTGCTGGAAGAAAGGTTGTTAGTTTTTCTGAATCTAACAGAACCCCCAGGAATTTTACCCTGGTCTTTGGAACTAGGGATGATTTTTTTAGGTTTATCACCCACCCCAGAGATGTCAGAAGAGAGCAGAAGATGTCTCGGTCTGCTATAGACTGATCTACTGAGTTGGAAATTAGTAGAAAGTCGTTTAGGTAAGGAACGACCGTCACACCCCGAGACCTCAGGGAGGCGACCATCTCTACCACCAGCTTCGTGAAAATCCTTGGGGCTGAGGCCAGCCCGAAGGGGAGAGCCACGAACTGGAAGTGGTGAACAGACCCTCTGATCTCTTATTGCAAACCGCAGGAACCTTTGAGACTGGAAGTGAATAGGAACATGATAGTATGCGTCCTTTAGGTCGATTGTACAGAGGGACGCATCCTTTTGAATTAAAGGAATGGTGGAATTTAGAGATTCCATCTTGAATTTTTTGTAGGTAACAAATTTGTTTAGCCTTTTGAGATTTATGATCATCCGGAAGGAACCCTCCGGTTTCTTTACTAAGAAAAGGCTGGAGTAGAAACCCTGCCCCCGTTGAAGTTCGGGAACAGGAATTACCACTCCCAAGTCCCGGAGGTTCTGAACCTCCCTCCAGATCTGGCTGTGCTGACAAGGAGATGGGTGGTGAGAAACCAGAAACACATTTGGAGGGGGGGAAGATAACTCTATCCTGTAACCGTATCTGACAAGATTTTGAGCCCAGAGGCTGGGAGAAGTCTGTTGCCACTGAGCAAAAAACTGGGATAGTCTTCCCCCCATCCTGGCGTCACTGTTTGTCACCTCCCTTGTTTTGGGGATTAAGGAGGAAACCTCTACCCCTCCCCCCTTTTGGGTAACTCCAACGTCCGGATTTACCCCTACCACGAAAGGAGCTATTTTGGGAAAATTGGCTAGGAAAGGAAGATTTCCTTTTAACGGTCTTCTCTTCAGGGAAACCTTTCTTCTTATCTGTTGCCTTCTCAAGGATCCTGTCCAGTACAGGACCAAACACATATTCCCCTGAGAAGGCTATAGAACATAACTTCATCTTGGAAGAGATGTCACCCGACCAAGATTTCTTCCAAAGTGCCCGTCGGGCAGCATTGGACAAAGCGGCGTCCTTGGCTGAGAACCTAATAGTCTCTGCAGAGGCGTCCGCTAGAAAACCCGTGGCGGATTTTAGTAGGGGAATAGTATAGAGTATCTGGTCCCTAGATGTCTTGTTAACTAGATGACCTTCTAATTCATTCAGCCATAGGTACATAGACCTGGCGACTGAAGTAGCAGCTATGTTTGTCTTGACGCTAAACATGGCAGCCTCCCAAGACTTTTTTAATAAACTGTCAGCCTTCCTTTCCATAGTGTCCCTTAACTGACAGGAATCCTCAAATGGAAGTGAGGTTTTTTTATTGACCTTGGCCACCTGGACGTCAATTCTAGGAACCTCGTCAAAAATCTTAGAATCTGACGGGTCAAACACAAGGCGGTTCCTGAACTCTTTGGAAATTCCCAGTTTCTTTTCAGGATGGGCCCATTCATCCATCACCATCTCCTTAATGTTTTCATTTATGGGGAAGACCCTGGAGCGTTTGATCTTCAATCCACCAAACATCTCCTCCTGAACCGTATGGGGTCGCTGGATATCCTCCACCCCCATGGTATCCCTGACAGCCTTTAAAAGGTCACTCATCTCACTGGAGGTAAAGAAATATTTCCTAGCGTCCTCGACGATCTCGCCCTCAGATAGGGGGTCGTCGTCCTCCTTTTTAGAGGATGAGGCATCGTCCTCTAAATCCTTGGAGTCAGAAATATCCGCCATCCTGGGCCGTTTAGGTGGGCGAGACCCCCCGATATCCTCACGGAGGGAGGCCAGGGAAGATTTAACCTCTTCCTGAATCATGGATCTGAACTCCTGCATAATTGAGGGCTGTTCCTCTCTCACTAATTTAGCGATGCAATCCCTGCAAAGTTTTTTTGTATAGTCATCAGGAAGCCGGACGGAGCACTGGATGCATCTGGCGGTCTTCTTTGACTTTTTTAAAGGTAATTTGGCCTAAAGTGAGAGAGGCAGTCCATTAAATTATGCCCCTCAGGTATAGGAGCATAATATAGATGCAGTATACCCGCAGACCCCCCAGGGGGAGGGAACAGTGAATACACTAGGGTGTGCACACCTACATACACCACCCCCCCTCCCCCTGGTATCCGTGAAGCTGCCGGCTGCCCAGGTGGGCTACTCACGCAGGGGCGCTCTGAAGCGGTCTGCTCCTTCAGCTGCGGCTCTTTCTCCCTCTCCTGGTCCGACATGTCCGGTGGGCGAGCGATACAGAGAGCGCAGCGGGGAAGAGTGCTGGGAGCATTTTTGTAGAGGCCCCGTCTACTTCCGGGTTTCACCGGCAACCCGGAAGTGACGTCAGACGCGCGCGACTGCGCAGAACGTCCTTTCGGTCGGCTCCCCCACAGGGAGGTAGGCGACCTGCGGCAGCTCAGGGCAGGCTTCCCTCCGTAGGGAGCGTGACCCCGGCGTCACCCTGCCAGCTTTGGAACTAGTCCGCCGGAGAGCAGGGGACGCTTTCCAGGATGATAGACCCGTAAGGGAGGCCACAAGGATGGTGGTGGGAGGGGTCCTTTAAACCTATCTCTGTTCCTGCCCCTACCGAGGTCAGGGGTCAATCTCTCTGGGCCGTCATGGTGGTGAAGTGGAAACAATTATTTCCTTTTATACCCAACAACCTAGAAATTAAAAGTTAGAGAAAACAATAATGTGAATGAGGCTCTAATGACACGAGCCACCACAAGAAATTGTATTGCGAGCCACAGATGACAGCCATGCGAGCGGGTCTGAAGGCAGAAAAACACATGGAACCTACTTGTGGTGGGATCACGCAGCCGGCCTCGAATGGAGGAGTTTATGTGTGTAAAATCTAAACGGAGAAGCCATGCGCGAGAGACTCTAATGGCGGAGCCATGCGCGAGAGACTCTAATGGCGGAGCCATGCGCGAGAGACTCTAATGGCGGAGCCATGCGCGAGAGACTCTAATGGCGGAGCCATGCGCGAGAGACTCTAATGGCGGAGCCATGCGCGAGAGACTCTAATGGCGGAGCCATGCGCGAGAGACTCTAATGGCGGAGCCATGCGCGAGAGACTCTAATGGCGGAGCCATGCGCGAGAGACTCTAATGGCGGAGCCATGCGCGAGAGACTCTAATGGCGGAGCCATGCGCGAGAGAGACTAATGGCGGAGCCATGCGCGAGAGAGACTAATGGCGGAGCCATGCGCGAGAGAGACTAATGGCGGAGCGGGTCTGAAGGCAGAAAAACACATGGAACCTACTTGTGGTGGGATCACGCAGCCGGCCTCGAATGGAGGAGTTTATGTGTGTAAAATCTAAACGGAGAAGCCATGCGCGGCAGACTAATGGCTGAGCCATGCGTGAGAGACTCTAATGGCGAAGTCATATGTGTAAACTAAAACTGAGAAGCCATGCGTGAGAGACTCTAATGGCGGATTCCTTTTTATTTATTTTTTATATAATATAAACCACTTATGCAGCACCAGTATGACTTGTGGACTCGCATAACCAATGACCCTCTCCGATAATAAACCTAGGACGCTAACCAGCCTACAACCATATTGTACACCTAACGAACATGAAGAACGGTCATCGGGCCCCCGAGGCCATGAAGCCCCCCGAAGCCAAGAGACTGAACTGAATGACCTTACAGTGACAAGTAATTAAAACGTGACCCAGACCTAAAGAAAAATGCATAGACATTAGTGATCTGAACCACGTGCATAAACAAAACATTAAACCGACCGCAAAATTGAAGCAGATGGGAGAAAAACAAGAGCCAGAGGCATTGCAGTTCGCTAAGAGAAGACCCTTATCGTGACAAATGAATGAACTACTGTGAAAACATAGTAGGGGCTTACTCCTATTGGCCCACTGACCGCTAGGGAGCCATTTGGTTAACTGGGGCAGGAGACCAATCTGAGTGAATACGAACCAGAAGTCAAGGAGACCAGTCTTAGTGAATGCAAACCAGGACTAAAGAACACCACAAATTTTTATTTTTATTTTTTAAGTGAACAGAAAAGTAGACCTATGGAATGTAACAAACCACTAAGGAAAGAAACGTAAGCCTGAAAGGAAACAGCTGTGTTTATCGGAAGAGTAGTATCAGAGCGGTGTGCCGTTTGCCCTAGTGAGAATACTGAGTAACCATAATGTAGCAATGAAAATAAATGCAGCTTTAAGTGGAAGCAAAGTATAACACGTAATGTAAGAACAAGTGGGTGAATGCAGCTCTGGATGTGAGTGGTGTCTAAAACATGGTATGGGCACAGCTCTGAGTACGAGCATGAAGAGCATAGTATAAAGCAGCCGTATGAAAGCAATCTGAAAGTGAGCAGAGTATTAACGTAATGCAACAGCGGACGTATGAACGCAGCTCTAGTAGTGAATGGTGTATAGGACAAAATGTAAATGCAGACACAGACGTAGTTTTGAAGGTAACAATCCTAACCACAATCATTCGACCATTAGCGCCAAACCCCCTTCGTCCCAGAACACTGCAAATCACGGACCGCAGTGTGAGTTCTGTGCAGCAAGGTCGATGCTACCGTGAGCGCCAGCATTCACATTGCACCTTTTGCTGTTTACCCAGATGTAAACGTGCTGCCACACAATGCTGCATTTTTATTTATTTTTTTAAATCGACCATTGATCCATATTTACCATCACTTAACACAGCGTACATAGCTTGAGCCCCCTGCAGACACGCGCCCCGCATGTAAACCAGGTATCGGAAAACATACAACCATGCCTACTCTAAGCACATGCTACCCCAATAACTGTATGCAATGGCCCCACCAGGCCTCTGAATAGCCAGACAAACAATACTAACAACCATCGTTTGACCATTAGCGCCCAAACTCTGCTTCATCCAAGAGCGCTACATGTCGCGGACCGCAGCGTGGGTCCGTGCAAACAACTCCGATCCTACCATGAATACTAGCGCCCTCCTGAGACATTCTGCCGTCGCCCAGCCGTAAGGAGCCTCCACACCATGCTGCTGTATCCTAGAGCTGACCCAGAGGTAGTGAAATCAGCTGAATCAGCGTCAGCCTGGGCCCACAGGTGCCTATAAATAGCCTAGTAATCAGCCAGCCTGGGCCCACAGGTACGTATGAATAGCCTTGTAATCAGCCTCCCCTCCCACAAATGCAGCAATGTCTTGCTTATACTATAACTTTGTACAAGGAAGGCAATCCATTAGAATATACATGAAGATAAAACGTAACCTTTAATAATTTTACTATGAGGGTCCATTCACACGTCCGCAAAACACGGACACTGGCAATGTGCATTTTGCAATTTGTGGACCGCACATCGCCGGCACTATAATAGAAAATGCCTAATATTGTCTGCAATTGTGGACAAGAATAGGACATTTTCTATCTTTTTGCGGAAACGGAAGCACAGATGCGGAAGTGAGGATCCGCGGATGCGGACAGCACATTTCAGCCCCATTGAAAATGAATGGGTCTGCACCCGTTCCGCAAAATTGCAGAACGGATGCGGACCCAATTTGCGGACGTGTGAATGGAAAAGATATCCCTCAAAATGAAAATAAATGAAATTATTAAAGTTAACCAAAAAGCATAGATGTGGTAGGCAATAACAAGTGCTGGGCGGCACTAAATCAGGTGCTCGGCGGCATCAAATCAGAAACCATATGTCCTACCACAATCCGGGGGGTTCCAGTGCACATCGATGAATCCAAGAGGGAAAGCAAAAAAACATCCATCCCTGGGCTTGATGATGATGTGGTATTGAAGGACAGGGTGGGCAAAGAACTGTCCCTGATATTGCCCTACAGGGGGGTGCTATTCTGGCCCTGATAGCTTAACCACAGACCACCCGCCCTGATAAGGGCGACCCCGTCCGGAACCTTACCCTATATAAAAATGGCCCTAGTAAGCCCCTAGCCCCTAGGCCCCTGACTTCCAGGTGATCACTATATAGATCTCTGTGTTTTTGACTCATTATAAAAGTATATTATAAGTATATTGCACCCCTCTGTGTATCACACATATCGATAGCACACCTATACTAGTGCTTAAAATGACTTTTGTGGCCCTATTAACTAGCGTTTGGTGTCCCTAACAGCCTGTCCCTGCTCCACACAGCAACCTCTCCCTACACTGGCAAAACACTGAATGTAAAATGGCGGCCAGATCAGGTTTATTTATAAGGTAGGGGGTATGTCCATGTGCTGAAATGTCTCAATTGGCTGTCCTGTACCACCTGATGGATGTGTCATGGGTCAAAGTTCTTCACAATGTAAAAGAATATGGCGGGCACGAATTTCTCCATATGTTCGGCGAATCGCCAACACGCAAAGTTTGCCGCAAATCGACCGCCTGGCGAACCGCAAGGCCATCTCTATTGAGGACTGCCTCATAGAACTGGAGGAATTTCCCTGTGTTGCCAGCGCTCCGGGACAGCACAAAAGAGTTGTACAAGGCAACCTGTACCAAGTAGACCACAACTTTTTTGTACCATGCCCGGGTTTTGCATATGGCATCAGAGAGATCAACTTCTCCCATATACCAATTGTAGTCGACGATACAATCGGGCTTGAGGACCGGGGTGATGCCGTTACCGTGAATTGTGGACAGTACAGGGACATCCCTCATGTCCTTATATCTTACCAGCAACAGGTTTCCACTGGTAAGGGCACAGGTCCCTTCCCTGGGGATAGGTACCTGGAGGGGGTGGGTAGTGAGGCCTCGTTGATTTTTCCGCACGGTCCTAAAAGCGGACGTGGATCTGGCGGCGAGGGACTGGAACAAGGGGATACTAGTATAAAAGTTATCCACGTACAGGTGGTAACCCTTATCTAGCAGTGGGTGCATAAGGTCCCACACAGGTTTCCCGCTAACACCCAGAGTGGGGGGACATTCTGGGGGTTCAATACAGGAATCTCGCCTCTCGTACACACAAAACTTATAAGTATACCCTGAGGTACTCTTACAAAGTTTGTACAGCTTCACGCCATACCTCGCCCACTTAGAGGGAACATACTGGCGTAAAATGAGTCTCCCCTTAAAAGCAATGAGAGGCTCATCAACCGCAACCTCCCTTCCAGGTACATAGGCCTCAAAAAATTTGGCCCCAAAGTGATCGATGACCGGCCTGATTTTGTACAGGCGGTCATAGGCAGGATCACCTTGGGGGGGACATGCTGCATTATCTGCATAATGCAGGCATTTCCGGATTACCTCAAACCGTGTACGTGTCATGGCCGTACTGTAAAGTGGGGTCTAGTAGAGGACCTCCACACTCCAGTAATGCCTGACACTGGTTTTTTTGACTAGGCCCATGTGAAGCACGAGGCCCCAAAACGTCCTCATCTCGGCTGCACTGACCGGAGTCCAGCCACCGGCCCTAGCCAAAAAGGAGCCAGGGTGTTGAGCAATGAACTGTTGGGCGAACACGTTCGTTTGCTCCACCATCAGATTCACAAAGTGGTCACTGAAAAAAAGACTAAAGCAGTCATATTCAGTGAAGCTCACTGTGGGCATCTGGATTCCTGCTTGGCCAACAAAATCAGGAATCGCAGGCTAAAAATGCTCTGGGGTACACCATGCAAGTTCACCGGTAGGGGGCTCCGGTGGACTTAACTGGTAAGCTGGAAAACTAGTACGAGCCCCAGAGCTTCTCGTACTAGTGTGGGTCACAGGGTCCCTAGCATGGCGGTCTCCTTGCTCCGATTGGCGGCGTCACAGCCGCCTTGGAGGCTCATCATTATCGCTAGATGATGAGGAGGACAGGGATGACAAAAGGAAAGTGGGGTCATCCTCGTCCTCACTGGGGCTCTCAGAGTCGGAGGCAAGATGGGCGTATGCCTCCTCGACCGAGAACATCTGGCGGGCCATAGGGGAGTGTGTGTGTGTGTGTGTGTGCGTGTGCGTGTGTGGAAATCTTTATTTAGTGTGCGTGTGTGTGTGGGGGCACGGGTGTTCGAGGACTTTGCCCTAAAACTAAAAGAAAAAAAAAGAACTAAAGAAAAAAAGTGAAAAAAAAATAAAATAAATTCAAACTCACTGATCAGCCGTCCGAAGCTGATCAGTGGTGGGGTGTGCAATGCGCTAACAGTGGCCGGACGCTATGAGTGCCGGCCACAGTCAGCGTACGCAGAAAAAATAAACTGCTTGTGCCCCAGAAAATGTGTGTGTGGGGGGGGCAAGGGGGCAAGCTGCAGCACCTCTGGGGGGTCTAGGGTCACACAGCTGTGCTGTGGACCCAAGACACCCGATTAGGGTGATGCAACAGTTAAAACTCTTTATTTTATTTATTTTTTCACTAAACTTTCCCTGAATATCTCTGCCTAACCTAACCTGTCCCTAACCTTTCCCTAAATACCTTTTAGTGCCAGATGGCACTGTGGAGGGTCAGAAGGGGGTGCTGGGCACAGATGGGGGTGCTGGCTCTGGAGATCCGATTGCAGGCTCCTCTCTCCTTGCTCCCGGACACAGAAAGGAGGAGGAGAGCTGCAATAATTTTAACCTCCCGCCCGCCCTGCAGCCAATCAGAAGCGATCCTGAGAGGCGATGTCACCATCACCTCTCAGGATCGCAGGATGGTGTTTGGTGGTGTATTATCACACCACTGATCACCATCCTGTTCTGGGTTATCGGGTCCAAAAGGGGATCAGCCTGACCAAAAGGAGTAATAAGGGAGCAGGTCACCTCCTACCGCGTCCCTAATCCTCTCCCTGACTCCTCACTGTATGAGCGGACCCCGATGGTAGGACAACTCATACTCAGGATTCCTAGAAACCCTGTTGCCCATGTAATCCCTCACTTAGGAGCAGGGGAGAGACAACCTGTTCATCCCAGTCATGGAGGAACAGGAGTCTATCTGAGGCCAGGCTGCAAGGAGAGGGGAACACATACAGCTATAAGGAGATGGCAGGTAAGTGAAACCAGTAACACACTTACCTGCCACAGACATACTGACTGGAACCTGTGCACAAGTGCTGGTGTCCACACCAACATTAAAAGCACACAGCACACACCACAACCCACACAGGAACCCAGGACCCCCATAGCTGCAATAAACGTGAGACACCATAAGAACATCTATGACCACAAGGGTGGCCCTCACTGGACAGATGGAATATGAAGACCAGGAGGATAGCTCCAGCATACACCATGGCTGGAATACCCCTCAGCTTCAGGCATCCAGCAGAGGCTAAATAGCCCAAGCAGCCACACCCACACACACATAAACCCAGTGTTCACCAAACACTAGGAAGGGAGTTAACCCCTCCAACACCAGACAAGGGAAAGAAGCCACTTAAAGGGGAAATGCACACACAAGCATAGAAAGCTACACGTTGCAACAACATGCGTGGCAACCATGTCACGGCAATCACCCAGAAGGCCGAGACACTGCCACCGCATGCACACACAGCAACATGTTGCCGCGGGCAACCGCAAGTGTAGCAAGTGTCACAGCGCACACCATAGGCCGTGACAGGGAGTCACAGGATCCCCCCGCGCATTGTCCCAGGGTGCCTGCTGATTGATTTCAGCAGGCACCCAGTTCCGATCAACGCCCGCCGCGTGGCGGTGATCGGAACTACACATGACGTACCGGTACA
Source organism: Bufo bufo (assembly GCF_905171765.1). Taxonomy (NCBI): domain Eukaryota; kingdom Metazoa; phylum Chordata; class Amphibia; order Anura; family Bufonidae; genus Bufo; species Bufo bufo. Next base: position 751,502,290 of record NC_053390.1, on the reverse strand, counting down.
TCATGTGTCCTTAAGTACTGGGACATCATGATGTACCTTGGGTAATATGAGCAATTCTATTACACCTTGCTGCACTAATTTGGGATCCAAATTGATGTTATACTACTGCTTTTAAGTTGTTTGCACTATATGATAGCTCAGTAATTCCAGCAAACCTTGCTTGTTATTGGGGTAAAAGTGCTGTGTGATATTGAGGTGTATTAATAGGAAATACAAGTATGTCTTATTAGCCATTCTGTGGTGAGCATATATTGTGAAACAGCCATTTCTGGGGTGTATTTATAGGAAATCTAATTAGGAAGTCTATATGGAATCTATAGGAAGTCTTATTAGCCGTTCTGTGGTGAACTTACATTGTTATACTGCCATTTTTGGAGTGTATTAATAGGAAATACAAGTACATCGTATTAGCTGTTCTGTGGTGAACTTACATTGTATATATATATACTTATCTTTATTAATACCGCTACTTACTTACACACAAAAAAACTGTTTAAAATTATCAGACATCAGTAGGAACCCCAATTCTCTTTGGGACATCACCCCTAGTCACACCATCTATAGCTCCCCTTTTTTTTAGGGCAGAGCAATGTCCAGTTGAGGGACAGGGACAAGTGGGGCTACAGTACGAAGTAATTGAGAATGCATATGTGAATACTACACAAATTATAAACCTCTCATCCATTTCACTCACAGGGGCACAAGTAACATTGTTGAAAAAAGGACTCACATTCACGCCAGTACCTAGCTTTGATAAATTTACTTGGATCAAAGATATTAATTTATTTGCATGTAAACTAGCACTGCACAAACAATTTAGTAGTATGAACACAGACACTAGCAAATTGATCCAGAGGGAACAAGAGGCCCTGCAGACCTTAGAAAGTTTGCAGCTGGAGAGTGAGGGCTTCAGCTTAGAGATTGTACCCCCATTTACAAACCTTAAACCAAGATCCAAATGGACCCCACCTTTTCACAATTCAAACAAATAGAGGCCTTTGTACAGTTGGTATCTAAAGATATTGATAAGATAAAAACAAAAAAAGACACTACCTATGTGAATCTGACAGAGGAGGAGACTAGAGCCTTAGAGGAATTAAGAATGAATAAGGACATTATTATGAAACCAAGTGATAAAGGGGGCAACATAGTAATCCAAGACAGGGACAACTATGAAGAAATGGTGAATAGACTGTTGATGGATAGGGAGATATATGAGACCTTACAAGAAAATCCGACGAAGATATATCTGGAGGATCTCAAAAAGATCTTGAAATCAGCGAGAGATCATTGTCTGATATCAAAGGAAGAATTTGACTTCCTGTATAAAAAAAGCCCCACTATCCCTACCTTTTATGCACTGCCAAAAGTGCATAAGAGGAAGAATCCAATACCTGGGCACTCGATAGTATCAGGGAATGATTCCCTGACCCAACCAGCGAGTGAGTATGTGGACGAGATATTGAGACCATTTGTGACATCACTACCCTCGTATCTAAAGGATACCACTGATACCCTCAATAAAATCAAGGAAATCTCACTGTCTCCATCAACATATCTGGCTAGCCTAGATGTGGAGGCCCTATATAGCAATATTGATCACGAGCTGGGCCTAAAAGCTATAAAATACTTTCTGGACATGAAAAGCACCAGTTTTCACGAGCACAATGATTTTGTTATTTGTTTATTAAAATTCATTCTCACTCACAAATATTACCTATTGTCACAGCCTGACAGTTGAGAAGCTCTGACAGGAGCCTTTCAGATCCTCCTCCTTGAATTTCTTTGTTTTGGTTTAGTTTCTCATCTCGTTAGTCTATCTCAGCTGTCATGCTGTTGGACTGATTGCTGCCCTTTAAGTTCCTCCCCAGAATGCAGTAGTGTGCGGCTTATACAACTTCCTGGAGTGTGTGTGCATGCTGTTCCTTGTTCCCAGTCCACAGTCCACAGTCGTCTGCAAGATAAGTTCTGTTTATGTATTTATGATTTTCTGTTTTCTGGATCCAGGTGACCCTGACTCCCTCCGTGTCTGTGTAGGGAGCCGGTGGTCGTGTCCCCTCACTATTGTAGGGTCTTCAGGTGTAAGATAGTCGAGGTACGTGGATATGCGCCCATCCACCTTTGGGGTGGTCGCATAGGCTGAGCAATAAGGGAGAGCGGCAGGTCTCTTGCAGGGGTCTCCCCTTTTGTTCCTTAGTTGTGGATCCAGTGAGTCATTGTTTATATTATTGTCTTGTTTCCTGTACACCATCCGTGACATTATAAGCCGCCAAAACCATCTCAAGCATGGATCCGGTTTCACTTTTGGCTGAGCGCTTCCAGGGTCTTTCATTGGAGGTAGCTGATCTCCGTAAGACTTTTTCTCAGTTTCAAGTGAGCGGTTCAGCTTGCGTTCATGGAGTTTGTTCTGAGCCTAAGATCTCGCTCCCGGATACGTTCTCCGGGGGTAGTGAGTATTTTGTGCGTTTTAGAGATGCTTGCAAACTCCATTTTCGCCTTCTTCCCCATTCCTCTGGTGATGAAAAACGGAGGGTGGGGATCATTATATCGCTGCTCAGGGGTAACGCTCAATCCTGGGCCTTTTCGCTGCCGGAGGGGGCACGGCCCCTCCGTTCAGTGGATGAATTCTTTTTAGCCCTGGGTCAGATATATGATGATCCGGATCGTATTGCTCTGGCTGAGTCTAGACTACGTCTGTTATGCCAGGGTAAACAATCCGCAGAGATATACTGCTCAGAATTTCGGAGATGGGCAGCTGATACTGGTTGGAATGATGCTGCACTCCGAAGTCAATTTTGCCATGGTCTTTCAGAGAGATTGAAAGATGCATTTGCCTTTCATGAGAGACCTACCTCCTTGGATTCTGCTATGTCTCAGGCCGTTCGTATTGACAGGCGTCTTAGAGAGAGAGGAGAGATCTCTCCTTCCTGTCATACTCAGTCCCGGGACAGTGCAGCGGTCTCTTTCTGTGCGCAGGGGTCTCAGTCGCTGTCAGCCCCTTCTGAGCAGGAGCCCATGCAGCTGGGGTTGATTGCCTCTGACGATAGAAGATTCAGCCCGCATGGGAGGGTTTGTTTTTGTTGTGGAGGTATAAATCATTTGGCAAATGTTTGTCCCTCTAGGAGATTCAGGCAGTTTTCTGGGAGTAATAAAGAAACTAAAAGGAAAAAATCTTTTAAAAATGTATTGGCAGGGTTGAGGCGGAAATTTAAGGTTTTCCGTTTGCTTGTAGTTCCCGTTTTGTCCTGCCTGCTAGGGTGGCGCTAGAGAGCAAAAGCATTTTTTGTGAGATTTTTGTGGATAGTGGAGCAGCTGTCAATCTCATTGATAATCAATTTGCAATAACTCATGGTTTCCAGGTATGCACTTTGGGAAAGGATATTCCTGTTTTTGCTATTGATTCCGCTCCACTTTCTTAGAAATCATTAAAGGGCATAGTTCACAATATCCGTTTAATTGTCAGTGATGCTCATGTTGAGGATGTGTCATGTTTCGTCCTTAGCGGTTTGCCTACTCCTCTAGTGTTGGGGCTACCCTGGCTCACTAAACATAACCCCACCATTGATTGGCAAGCGAGGCAAATAAATGGTTGGAGTGACTTTTGCAGAGAGAATTGCCTCATGACATCTGTTTCTGAGGTTTCTACTAAGACTGTACCACCTTTCCTCTCTGAATTTTCGGATGTCTTCTCTGAGAGTGGAGTTCAGGATTTGCCCCCGCACAGGGAGTACGATTGCCCTATTAATCTCATCCCAGGCGCCAAGCTGCCTAAATCTCGTTTATACAATCTTTCCCAACCTGAGAGGGTCGCTATGCGTGCTTATATCTCTGAGAGTCTGAGAAAAGGACACATACGACCCTCGAAGTCACCTGTTGCCGCTGGTTTTTTCTTTGTTAAGAAAAAAGATGGTTCTTTAAGACCTTGTCTCGATTTCAGGGAGCTGAACAGTATCACTATTCGTGACCCTTATCCGCTTCCTCTGATCCCGGACCTGTTTAACCAGGTTGTTGGGGCTAAAGTCTTTTCCAAATTAGACCTAAGAGGGGCATACAACCTGGTCAGGGTCAGAGAAGGAGACGAATGGAAGACGGCTTTCAATACCCCTGAGGGCCATTTTGAGAATTTGGTTATGCCTTTTGGTTTGATAAATGCCCCAGCCGTTTTTCAGCATTTCGTGAACAGCATTTTTTATCATTTAATGGGAAAATTTGTATTAGTGTATTTGGATGACATTTTGATTTTTTCTCCTGATTTCAAGACTCATAAGGAACATTTATGTCAGGTCTTGCTCATCCTGCGGGAGAATAAATTATACGCGAAACTGGAAAAATGTGTGTTTGCGGTTCCAGAAATTCAATTTCTGGGGTTTCTTCTCTCCGCTTCTGGTTTTCGCATGGACCCCGAGAAGGTCCGCGCTGTGCTTGAGTGGGAACTTCCTGAGAATCAGAAGGCGCTGATGCGTTTTTTGGGCTTTGCCAATTATTACAGGAAATTTATTTTGAATTATTCCTCTGTTGTTAAACCACTCACTGATATGACCAGAAAGGGGGTAGATTTTTCTTCCTGGTCGGTAGAGGCGCGTAAGGCCTTTTCTAATATCAAGGAGAGTTTTGCTTCCGCTCCCATCCTGGTACAACCTGATATTTCGTTACCCTTCATAGTTGAGGTTGATGCTTCTGAGGTAGGGGTGGGTGCGGTCTTGTCTCAGGGTTCCTCTCCTGCCAAATGGCAACCGTGTGCCTTTTTCTCAAAGAAACTCTCCACCGCAGAGAGAAATTATGATGTGGGAGATAGGGAATTGTTGGCCATCAAGTTGGCTTTTGAAGAATCGCGCCATTGGCTAGAGGGAGCCAGACACCCTATTACTGTGTTTACTGACCATAAAAATCTGGCCTACTTGGAGTCAGCCAAGCGTCTGAACCCGAGACAGGCCAGATGGTCTTTGTTCTTTTCAAGGTTTAATTTTGTTGTCACGTTCCGCCCTGGGGTTAAGAATGTGAAGGCAGATACCCTGTCACGTTGTTTTCCGGGAGGTGGGAATTTTGAAGACCCGGGTCCCATTTTGGCTGAAGGTGTGGTGGTCTCTGCTCTTTTTCCTGAATTGGAGGCAGAGGTGCAGGCAGCCCAGTCAGAGGCTCCTGATCTTTGTCCTCCTGGGAGGTTGTTTGTGCCTCTCGCTTTGAGACACAAGATTTTTAAGGAACACCACGATACGGTCCTTGCTGGGCACCCGGGGGCAAGAGCCACACTGGATCTCATCGCTCGGAGATTCTGGTGGCCTGCGCTTCGTAAGTCGGTTGAGGGTTTTGTGGCAGCTTGCGAGACTTGCGCTCGTGCCAAAGTCCCTCATTCACGGCCATCAGGTCCTCTCCTTCCCTTACCCATTCCTTCCCGTCCTTGGACACATCGCATCTGTCCATGGACTTCATAACGGACTTGCCTCGTTACTCGGGGAAGACTGTGATTCTGTTGGTGATGGACCGTTTTAGCAAAATGGTGCATTTCATCCCTTTTCCTGGTTTGCCCAATGCTAAGACGCTGGCGCAGGCATTTATTGACCACATTGTCAAATTGCATGGTATTCCTTCAGACATAGTCTCTGATAGGGGCACGCAGTTTGTTTCCAGATTCTGGAAGGCTTTCTGTTCTCGCTTGGGGGTTCGGTTGTCATTCTCTTCTGCTTTCCACCTGCAGTCAAATGGCCAGACAGAGCGCGTCAATCAGAATCTGGAGACATATCTGCGCTGTTTTGTGGCGGAGAATCAGGAGGATTGGTGTTCTTTTTTGTCCCTTGCTGAGTTTGCTTTAACCACCTCCGGACCGCCTAACGCAGGATCGCGTTCCGGAGGTGGCAGCCCTGCGCAGAGTCACGCATATATACGTCATCTCGCGATGGCCGAGATTTCCTGTGAACGCGCGCACACAGGCGCGCGCGCTCACAGGAACGGAAGGTAAGAGAGTTGATCTCCAGCCTGCCAGCGGCGATCGTTCGTTGGCAGGCTGGAGATGTGTTTTTTTTAACCCCTAACAGGTATATTAGACGCTGTTTTGATAACAGCGTCTAATATACCTGCTACCTGGTCCTCTGGTGGTCCCCTTTGTTTGGATCGACCACCAGAGGACACAGGTAGCTCAGTAAAGTAGCACCAAGCACCACTACACTACACTACACCCCCCCCCCCGTCACTTATTAACCCCTTATTAGCCCCTGATCACCCCTGATCACCCCATATAGACTCCCTGATCACCCCCCTGTCATTGATTACCCCCCTGTCATTGATTACCCCCCTGTCATTGATCAACCCCCTGTAAAGCTCCATTCAGACGTCCGCATGATTTTTACGGATCCACTGATAGATGGATCGGATCCGCAAAACGCATCCGGACGTCTGAATGAAGCCTTACACGGGCGTGATCAATGACTGTGGTGATCACCCCATATAGACTCCCTGATCACCCCCCTGTCATTGATTACCCCCCTGTAAAGCTCCATTCAGATGTCCGCATGATTTTTACGGATGCACTGATAGATGGATCGGATCCGCAAAACGCATCCGGACGTCTGAATGAAGCCTTACAGGGGCGTGATCAATGACTGTGGTTATCACCCCATATAGACTCCCTGATCACCCCCCTGTCATTGATTACCCCCCTGTAAAGCTCCATTCAGACGTCCGCATGATTTTTACGGATCCACTGATAGATGGATCGGATCCGCAAAACGCATCCGGACGTCTGAATGAAGCCTTACAGGGGCATGATCAATGACTGTGGTTATCACCCCAAATAGACTCCCTGATCACCCCCCTGTCATTGATTACCCCCCTGTAAAGCTCCATTCAGACGTCCGCATGATTTTTACGGATCCACTGATAGATGGATCGGATCCGCAAAATGCATTCGGACGTCTGAATGAAGCCTTACAGGGGCATGATCAATGACTGTGGTTATCACCCCATATAGACTCCCTGATCACCCCCCTGTCATTGATTACCCCCCTGTAAAGCTCCATTCAGATGTCCGCATGATTTTTACGGATGCACTGATAGATGGATCGGATCCGCAAAACGCATCCGGACGTCTGAATGAAGCCTTACAGGGGCGTGATCAATGACTGTGGTTATCACCCCATATAGACTCCCTGATCACTCCCCTGTCATTGATTACCCCCCTGTCATTGATTACCCCCCTGTAAAGCTCCATTCAGACGTCCGCATGATTTTTACGGATCCACTGATAGATGGATCGGATCCGCAAAACGCATCCGGACGTCAGAATGAAGCCTTACAGGGGCATGATCAATGACTGTTGTGATCACCCCATATAGACTCCCTGATCACCCCCCTGTCATTGATTACCCCCCTGTAAAGCTCCATTCAGATGTCCGCATGATTTTTACGGATGCACTGATAGATGGATCGGATCCGCAAAACGCATCCGGACGTCTGAATGAAGCCTTACAGGGGCATGATCAATGACTGTGGTTATCACCCCATATAGACTCCCTGATCACCCCCCTGTCATTGATTACCCCCCTGTAAAGCTCCATTCAGATGTCCGCATGATTTTTACGGATGCACTGATAGATGGATCGGATCCGCAAAACGCATCCGGACGTCTGAATGAAGCCTTACAGGGGCATGATCAATGACTGTGGTTATCACCCCATATAGACTCCCTGATCACCCCCCTGTCATTGATTACCCCCCTGTAAAGCTCCATTCAGATGTCCGCATGATTTTTACGGATGCACTGATAGATGGATCGGATCCGCAAAACGCATCCGGACGTCTGAATGAAGCCTTACAGGGGCATGATCAATGACTGTGGTTATCACCCCATATAGACTCCCTGATCACCCCCCTGTCATTGATCACCCCCCCCTGTCATTGATTACCCCCCTGTAAAGCTCCATTCAGATGTCCGCATGATTTTTACGGATGCACTGATAGATGGATCGGATCCGCAAAACGCATACGGACGTCTGAATGAAGCCTTACACGGGCGTGATCAATGACTGTGGTTATCACCCCATATAGACTCCCTGATCACCCCCCTGTCATTGATCACCCCCCTGTCATTGATCACCCCACTGTAATTGATCACCTTCCCTGTCATTGATCACCCCCTCTGTAAGGCTCCATTCAGACATTTTTTTGGCCCAAGTTAGCGGAATTATTATTATTTTTTTTTACAAAGTCTCATATTCCACTAACTTGTGTCAAAAAATAAAATCTCACATGAACTCACCATACCCCTCACGGAATCCAAATGCGTAAAATTTTTTAGACATTTATATTCCAGACTTCTTCTCACGCTTTAGGGCCCCTAGAATGCCAGGGCAGTATAAATACCCCACATGTGACCCCATTTCAGAAAGAAGACACCCCCAGGTATTCCGTGAGGGGCATATTGAGTCCATGAAAGATTGAAATTTTTGTCCCAAGTTAGCGGAACGGGAGACTTTGTGAGAAAAAAATTTAAAATATCAATTTCCGCTAACTTGTGCCAAAAAAAAAAAAATTCTATGAACTCGCCATGCCCCTCATTGAATACCTTGGGGTGTCTTCTTTCCAAAATGGGGTTACATGTGGGGTATTTATACTGCCCTGGCATTCTAGGGGCCCCAAAGCGTGAGAAGAAGTCTGGTATCCAAATGTCTAAAAATGCCCTCCTAAAAGGAATTTGGGCACCTTTGCGCATCTAGGCTGCAAATAAGTGTCACACATCTGGTATCGCCGTACTCAGGAGAAGTTGGGGAAAGTGTTTTGGGGTGTCATTTTACATATACCCATGCTGGGTGAGATAAATATCTTGGTCAAATGCCAACTTTGTATAAAAAAATGGGAAAAGTTGTCTTTTGCCAAGATATTTCTCTCACCCAGCAAGGGTATATGTAAAATGACACCCCAAAACACATTCCCCAACTTCTTCTGAATACGGCGATGCCACATGTGTGACACTTTTTTGCAGCCTAGATGGGCAAAGGGGCCCATATTCCAAAGAGCACCTTTAGGATTTCACAGGTCATTTACCTACTTACCACACATTAGGGCCCCTGGAAAATGCCAGGGCAGTATAACTACCCCACAAGTGACCCCATTTTGGAAAGAAGACACCCCAAGGTATTCCGTGAGCGGCATGGCGAGTTCCTAGAATTTTTTATTTTTTGTCACAAGTTAGTGGAAAATTCTGATTTTTTTTTTTCATACAAAGTCTCATATTCCACTAACTTGTGACAAAAAATAAAAACTTCCATGAACTCACTATGCCCATCAGCGAATACCTTGGGGTCTCTTCTTTCCAAAATGGGGTCACTTGTGGGGTAGTTATACTGCCCTGGCATTCTAGGGGCCCAAATGTGTGGTAAGGAGTTTGAAATCAAATTCTGTAAAAAATGACCTGTGAAATCCGAAAGGTGCTCTTTGGAATATGGGCCCCTTTGCCCACCTAGGCTGCAAAAAAGTGTCACACATCTGGTATCTCCGTACTCAGGAGAAGTTGGGAAATGTGTTTTGGGGTGTCATTTTACATATACCCATGCTGGGTGAGAGAAATATCTTGGCAAAAGACAACTTTTCCCATTTTTTTTATACAAAGTTGGCATTTGACCAAGATATTTATCTCACCCAGCATGGGTATATGTAAAAAGACACCCCAAAACACATTCTTCAACTTCTCCTGAATACAGAGATACCAGATGTGTGACACTTTTTTGCAGCCTAGGTGGGCAAAGGGGCCCATATTCCAAAGAGCACCTTTCAGATTTCACAGGTCATTTTTTACAGAATTTGATTTCAAACTCCTTACCACACATTTTGGCCCCTAGAATGCCAGGGCAGTATAAGTACCCCACAAGTGACCCCATTTTGGAAAGAAGAGACCCCAAGGTATTCGCTGATGGGCATAGTGAGTTCATGGAAGTTTTTATTTTTTGTCACAAGTTAGTGGAATATGAGACTTTGTATGAAAAGAAAAAAAAAAATCATCATTTTCCACTAACTTGTGACAAAAAATAAAAAATTCTAGGAACTTGCCATGCCCCTCACGGAATACCTTGGGGTGTCTTCTTTCCAAAATGGGGTCACTTGTGGGGTAGTTATACTGCCCTGGCATTCTAGGGGCCCAAATGTGTGGTAAGGAGTTTGAAATCAAATTCTGTAAAAAATGACCTGTGAAATCCGAAAGGTGCTCTTTGGAATATGGGCCCCTTTGCCCACCTAGGCTGCAAAAAAGTGTCACACATCTGGTATCTCCGTACTCAGGAGAAGTTGGGGAATGTGTTTTGGGGTGTCATTTTACATATACCCATGCTGGGTGAGAGAAATATCTTGGCAAAAGACAACTTTTCCAATTTTTTTATACAAAGTTGGCATTTGACCAAGATATTAATCTCACCCAGCATGGGTATATGTAAAAAGACACCCCAAAACACATTCCTCAACTTCTCCTGAATACAGAGATACCAGATGTGTGACACTTTTTTGCAGCCTAGGTGGGCAAAGGGGCCCATATTCCAAAGAGCACCTTTCGGATTTCACTCGTCATTTTTTACAGAATTTGATTTCAAACTCCTTACCACACATTTGGGCCCCTAGAATGCCAGGGCAGTATAACTACCCCACATGTAACCCCATTTTGGAAAGAAGAGACCCCAAGGTATTCGCTGATGGGCATAGTGAGTTCATGGAAGTTTTTATTTTTTGTCACAAGTTAGTGGAATATGAGACTTTGTATGAAAAAAAAAAAAAAATCATAATTTTCCGCTAACTTGTGACAAAAAATAAAAAGTTCTATGAACTCACTATGCCCATCAGCGAATACCTTAGGGTGTGTACTTTCCGAAATGGGGTCATTTGTGGGGTGTTTGTACTGTCTGGGCATTGTAGAACCTCAGGAAACATGACAGGTGCTCAGAAAGTCAGAGCTGCTTCAAAAAGCGGAAATTCACATTTTTGTACCATAGTTTGTAAACGCTATAACTTTTACCCAAACCATTTTTTTTTTACCCAAACATTTTTTTTTTATCAAAGACATGTATAACAATAAATTTAGAGCAAAATTTATATATGGATGTAGTTTTTTTTTGCAAAATTTTACAACTGAAAGTGAAAAATGTCATTTTTTTGCAAAAAAATCGTTAAATTTCGATTAATAACAAAAAAAGTAAAAATGTCAGCAGCAATGAAATACCACCAAATGAAAGCTCTATTAGTGAGAAGAAAAGGAGGTAAAATTCATTTGGGTGGTAAGTTGCATGACCGAGCAATAAATGGTGAAAGTAGTGTAGGTCAGAAGTGTAAAAAGTGGCCTGGTCTTTCAGGGTGTTTAAGCACTGGGGGCTGAAGTGGTTAAATAACCGTTGTCAGGAGTCCTCTGATAAGTCACCATTTTTTGGTGCATATGGGTTTCATCCGCAGTTTGGGACTTTCTCGGGAGAGGGCTCTTCTGGTTTACCTGATGAGGACAGATTCTCCTCGTCTTTGTCTAGAGAGTGAGAGATATAAGCGTGTGGCAGATAAGAGACGTGTGCCTGGTCCGGACCTGAATGTTGGTGATCTGGTGTGGTTGTCTACCAAGAATATCAGATTGAAGGTTCCCTCCTGGAAGTTGGGTCCTAGGTTTATTGGGCCTTACAAGATCCTGTCTGTCATCAATCCTGTTGCCTACCGTCTTGATCTTCCTCAGACTTGGAAGATCCATAATGTTTTTCATAAGTCCTTATTGAAACCTTATGTTCAACCTATTGTGCCCTCGCCTTTGCCTCCTCCTCCGATTGTGGTTGATGGAAATCTTGAATTTCAGGTCTCTAGGATTGTGGATTCTCGTCTTGTCCGCGGTTCCCTCCAGTACCTCGTTCATTGGGAGGGTTATGGTCCTGAGGAGAGGATGTGGGTCCCAGTGACGGACATTAAGGCCTCTCGTCTCATCAGGGCTTTCCATAGGTCCCATCCTGAGAAGGTGGGCTCTGAGTGTCCGGAGTCCACTCGTAGAGGGAGGGGTACTGTCACAGCCAGACAGTTGAGAAGCTCTGACAGGAGCCTTTCAGATCCTCCTCCTTGAATTTCTTTGTTTTGGTTTAGTTTCTCATCTCGTTAGTCTATCTCAGCTGTCATGCTGTTGGACTGATTGCTGCCCTTTAAGTTCCTCCCCAGAATGCAGTAGTGTGCGGCTTATACAACTTCCTGGAGTGTGTGTGCATGCTGTTCCTTGTTCCCAGTCCACAGTCCCCAGTCGTCTGCAAGATAAGTTCTATTTATGTATTTATGATTTTCTGTTTTCTGGATCCAGGTGACCCTGACTCCCTCCGTGTCTGTGTAGGGAGCCGGTGGTCGTGTCCCCTCACTAATGTAGGGTCTTCAGGTGTAAGATAGTCGAGGTACATGGATATGCGCCCATCCACCTTTGGGGTGGTCGCATAGGCTGAGCAATAAGGGAGAGCGGCAGGTCTCTTGCAGGGGTCTCCCCTTTTGTTCCTTAGTTGTGGATCCAGTGAGTCATTGTTTATATTATTGTCTTGTTTCCTGTACACCATTCGTGACACCTATGTTGCATAGGTAATAATTGTGAGTGAGAATGAATTTTAATAAACAAATAACAAAATCATTGTGCTCGTGAAAACTGGTGCTTTTCATGTCCAGAAAGTATTTTATAGCTTTTAGGCCCAGCTCGTGATCAATATTGCTATATAGGGCCTCCACATCTAGGCTAGCCAGATATGTTGATGGAGACAGTGAGATTTCCTTGATTTTATTGAGGGTATCAGTGGTATCCTTTATCTATCAACAGATGAAGGGTACCGCAATGGGGACCCTCTGTGCACCGACTTTTGCAAATTAATTTTTGTAGTGGTGGGAAAACACTATTGTTTTTTCTGACACCCTTGCACAGTTCACTAGTCACATATTATTTTGGGGGAGGTTTATTGATGATATTTTGTTATTTTGGGAGGGTGATAAACAGGAATTCATAAATTTCATTGAGACACTAAATCACAACGAGATACGGATTTCACCTTTGAAATCCATCAAAGTCATATTTGTTTCCTAGATCTGTCTATCCAAAAAGACACGGATGGACAACTTTTAACAGAAATTCATCGTAAGCCGACCTCCACAAATAGTCTGCTTTATTGGACGAGCTGGCACCCGATGGCCTTGAAGAAGGGAATACCTGTGGGGCAGTACTTAAGGACGAGGAGAAACTGCACCACAGAAGAAAGCTTCAAAAATGAAGCAGATGAATTATTTAAAAGATTCAGGGCCAGAGGTTATCCTTGGAAATGTCTTAAAAAAGCATTTAACCGTGCCAGAAGCACCAACAGGGAGGATCTATTATCCAGTGAATACAGTAAAGCCCAGAGACAGGAAGAAAAGAGGATAAGATGTATAGGAACCTATGACTGTAACAACCATGAGGTAATGAAAATCCTGAAAAAACACTGGAGAATACTTACCAGTGATGATGAGTTGAGTTCTGTCTTGTCACCATATCCAAGTGTCACGTACAGAAGGGGACCAAGCCTGAAGGACAAACTTGTCCACAGCTTTCTTCCTAAAAGAGAGGTAACAAACACAAAGTGGTTACGATCAAATATCGTGGGGTCCTTCCCATGTGGAAATTGCACCTTCTGTAAATACCTACCTAGAGTGAAAAAGTTCAACAATCCAACAGATGGACGCGAATATACAATTAGGGAATATTTCAACTGTCGCAGTAGCGGCATTATCTATGTCGCCTCCTGCAACTGCCCAAAATTGTATGTGGGTAAAACCACACAAGAACTAAGACGGAGAATATCAGGACACATTAGTGCCCTTAACACCGAAAAAGATACCTCACTCTATAGGCATATCACCTATGTACATGACGGTAATCTAGAGGTATTGAAATTCAGGGGCCTGATTAAAATGACCTTAGGACCAAGAAGTGGTAATTTAGACCAAAAACTCTTGCAGGAGGAGGCCAAGTGGATACATAGATTACAGACCTTGAGTCCAAGAGGCCTCAATGAAGGTTTTTCATATACAGCCTTCATCTAACATAGTTAAACATCATTGATACATATAATCGTCAAGAAAGACAGTCAATACACAACATCAAAGGATTAATAAGTTGTTAGCCAACATCCCATCTCAGATAACATCAGTAGTATACAAGAAATAAATTTAATTTTAGAGTCAGCTGACATTGATAGATACTCAGGTACATAGGTACAGTTACTCCTGAGTCCATATTGAAAAATATCCATTAACATTGAATGAGGTCGACCCTTGATGTCTGAGATATTGGAATGAGCCCCCTATAAGATATGACGCATCTGGATACACAATAAAAAATTGGGATAATGAAAGTATCTCTATGGATTGGGATGGTATGGTCCATAGGAATGTGGAGAAATATATCTATGTAAAGAAAAGTAGGTAAAAGGGGGAATAATAGGAAGATCTGGTGGATGGGCATAATACAATAAATATAGGAATGTGGAGAAATACATCCATGGTATTGAAAAGTAGGTAAAAGGAGGAATAACAGTAAGATCAGGTGTATGGCCACAATAGAATAAATATATATGCAATATACAAAGAAAAGTAAAAGAACAGTCAAGAGTACCCTTGAATACATAGACCTACCAATCTATAGAATAAAATTGAGAAAAACAAACAACATAAAATATGATTATGTAGACATCGATGTAGAGATTAATTACAAACACCAATGAAACTGAGATGGATCGATCGATATTATAAATACCCCTCCAAGAGAATAGCTGATTGAAACATCTTTCCAGCGATTACAGGAAGGGGTTAAGATCGATGTTGTGGTGTAAATTGGCAGTTACGTCATATTGCAGGGTCAGCTCTCACAGCATCGTACCTATCAGATGGACTCATGAGTGGCAGTCAGCCATGACGCGATGTAGAAGGAGGGGCGCAGCACATGTTCGTCAGAGTTAGCGTCACATGCGGGTCACGTGTCGGGAGGGGCGGAGCACGGGCGCGCAGGAAGCGCCTCATGTTGAATGGCTGTCACTCATGTCAATATGAGAGGACGAAACATTATTGGGAGCATCGCAGGGATGGGCGGCACCTATTTAGATTTAAAAGGAGTTACCTGTGAGCGCGCGCACGCCTATACCCCACTTCCCCTGACGAAGCCACATAGTGGCGAAACATGTCGGGAGGGGTGTAATAGTGTAGCGTGCTATCTTTTAAACAGGAACAGTGTGAAGTTAAGGGAGCAATAACAGTGGCACATTGATATCGATCTACAGAGTGCAAGGGAGTTTGACCGAGTCTATCCCATCAAATATAGGGGAGCTTTAGTGAGTGGACAGTGACAACAGCTAGTAGCATACCGTTGTGCGGTGGAGCATCCAGCAGTAACACCGTATTACAGGGGAGCACCCAGCAGTAAATTGAGCAGAGAACTCAGACTGCCATGAATGTTATCCCACAACAGGAAACATAGGAGATAGTTCTAGTTGGAGCTCGCACGTATTGATATATTGTAACACACGGTGAATTTTTCACTCATCAATCCCATACATACCAGATCAACAACTTCAAATACAAAGGTTGTTGATGTTTGACCGGTCACAAGTACCCCATAAAATATAGCATATAAGAGGTTTACTCTATAGTATGCACCTGTATGTGCCCCAACAATGCACCCTATAGGCATAAGGGAATATCCCAATATCGCTGAGAGTCATTAGCATATACAAATAACAGCCTATTATCTCCTCACTGTACCCTGATAATTTTAAACAGTTTTTGTGTGTGTAAGTCTTTTAGCGGTATTAATAAAGATAAGTATATATATATTTTTTTTTTTGTTAAAATATTAGTTAGTGACCCCTACAGGGATTCCTTGGTCTAATAAGACCATAACAGATTTTCAAGTAATATCCCGAGGGTCTCTAATAAGGGACTTTGAATAGAACTTACATTGTGAAACAGACATTTTTGGGGTGTATTAACAGGAAATAAAACTATGTGTTATTAGCAGTTCTGCTGTGAAATTACATTGTGAAACAGCCATTTTTGGGGTGTATTAATAGGAAATACAAGTATGTGTTATTAGCTGTTCCGCGGTGAATTTACATTGTGACCCAGACATATTTGCGGTGTATTAATAGGAAATATAACTATTTGTTATTAGCCGTTCTGCTGTGAAATTACATTGTAAAACAGCCATTTTTGGGGTGTATTAATAGGAAATATACCGTAACTACTTGTTATTAGCCATTCTGCGAAAAATTACACTGTGATACAGCCATTGCTAGGGTGTATTAATAGGAAATATATAACTACGTTTTATTAGCCATTCTGCGATTAATTTACGCTGTGATACAGCCAGTTTTGGGGTGTATTAATAGCAAATAAGTACGTCTATTCGCCGTTATAGATTGAATTTACATCCTAATACAGCCAGTTTTGGGGTGTATTTAGTTTATATGTAAGTACTTTCGGTCTGGCATGCTGCATGGGTGAAGAAAGCACGCTCCTCGAGAAAAAAAAAACATACTAGAGGTTATCACACCATAAAGGCCGAGAACAGATAACCCAAAAAGGGTTAGCATCTGAGGCCGCCGTTCGCTGAAGCAGGACACTTTTAGAGTGGTCAAGTTCTTTTACACTTAATTTGATACCTCAATCAGTAGTTACGGAGTTGGTGTGAAATAGCGGCCTGATACTATACACTTTAGGGTGAGTTCATACTTCAGTTATTTGATCAGTTATTACTGTTATTTTGTGTTAGCCAAAACCAGTAGTGAAGCCTACTCAGAGATAATGTAATGGGAAAATCTGCACCTGTTCTGTGTTTTTGACCCAAACCTGGTTTGACACTAAACATTTTAGGGTGTTCAAATTCTTTTACACTTAATTTGATGTGTCAATCAGTAGTTGCGGAGTTGGTGCCTGATACTATTGCTCTTTTACCCTTGCAGTTAATGTTACAGTACAGTATGTCCGACGGACATGTGAGGAGGAGAGATACGCAGCTTCCTCCGGTGGGTGGGCAAGTAGCGACAATGATAGTTGCGTGGGAGCTGGTTTTGCGAGCGGACAGGCACGTGTCCCTGAGAATGGTAAGGGTGACATCAGTGACTTGCAGACAGTGGCAGACAGTGATGTGGCTGACCGCACATGGGAGTCGGGTGAAGAATGGGCTTCATCCAGCCAGCAGGGAGGTAGCATGTCTGTGAGTCAGCAGGGTGTCGGCAGTATGAGATCTGTAGCCAAATTTGACCGGGGTAAACCTCCTGCTATGCAGGAGCTTACCTGTCTGGAAATAAGTAGCGATGCATGGGTTCACGGAGGCAGCAGTAGCAGGCAGTCAGCACAGAGTGGTGGGGGAATTTTTCATCAAGCAGCCTGAGGATAATCAGCATGGCCCACTTTGTTTCCTGTGATTCGTAACCTTACTACTCTGTGACTGGGCCACTGTGTTGGCGACTCATTTGATTCCTCATGTGATTCCCACCCTCACCACTCTGTGAATGGGCCACTGTGTTGAGAACTCATTCAATATCTCATGCGATTCCTCATATAAATACTCATGCGATTCCCACATTCACCACTCTGTGACTGGGCCACTGTGTTGACAACTCATGTGATTCCTCATGCAATTCCCACACTCACCACTCTGTGACTGGGCCACTGTGTTGACAACTCATGTGTGACAGATCCATCTGTATAGACCTATATTGCTGGTTCGTCTGTTTGCCTTCATTTCGCTGGATTGCCTGTCCGTATGCCCCTGTTCATGTGTTTCCCCAAATACCGATTGGAACTACTGAACGGACGGCCACCCAGGTGAAGAGTGTGCTGCTAGTTAACCTAAATGGCCTCATTGTTCACAAAGGACTTGAACTCACCTGAACTCCTGGTCTAATGCGTGCCATTTTGGGATGTTAAATGTCTGTGTATTGAAAAGGGTTGTGACATTGTATGTTTAAATGGTGATGTCTGTTCTGTTGTCCCCACATGTGTATTGTGGTTTCCCTCTGTCTTGAGAGATAATGGGATTACTCCTCGTGTGTCTCCAGGGCAGAGAGGAGGAGACCATGATGCATTGTGGGGATGCATTGTCTCTGTAGTGCTGCATGTCTGTACTGTGTCAGTCTCCATTCTGGTCCCCTAGGGGCGTGTCCACCAGATGGAGACCTGCATAAATACGGGCAGGTAGCCCTCAATAAAACATTCCTGTTTGACTTTCAAGACGGAGCTTGGTCTCGTTTGTGGAGGGATTTATTATTGGGACAGCGCTTTCGTATATTGCTAGCTGTGGAAGGAGTTCGACTGAATTGCTGATCGGGAGTTGCCACTTCGTATGCTCCATTCGGGAGTTTGACGATCGGCTGGATTAAAAACTGCATTTCTGGAGAAAGGGGCTTATTCACTAAACGGCGGCTTCATCTACCTGGCGGTGAGTGTCGTAACATCATGTGATTCCTCATGTGATTCCTCATGCAATTCCCACACTCACCACTCTGTGACTGGGCCACTGTGTTGATGACTTATGCAATTCCTCATGCGATTGCCACCTTCACCACTCTGTGACTTTGTTGACAACTCATGTGATTCCTTATGCTATTCCCAACCTCATCACTCTGTGACTGAGCCACTGTGTTGACTCCTAATGCTGTTGTCACCTCACCACTCGGTCATGGGGCCACTACTTATTTCAGCATTTAACAGAACAGGTTCTGTGGAAATCAATGTGAAATCAGCTGATGACAGTGTGAAAGGAGTGCGCTTCTTCTTGATACTAACACTGACCTGTAAGGCTGAGTTCACACTTGAGTTATTTGGTCAGTTTTCACCCGGTAACAGTGATTCTAGCAGTAATGTCTATCATCTGTGTGTCATACTGACTCCCTGTACTGTTTCACTAGCACAGCAGGCTTCCTATGCATGTTTCTGCAATGCATAGTGTTCTACACTACTATGCAGGCTCTCAGCAGCCAGGAAATAGTTGTTTTTTAATGAGATTTGTCATGAATAAATTCAGATTGAATTGAATCTTTTTGGAAAATTAGACAAACCGACAAAATCTAATTTTTTGGAAATTTGCTCATCTCTAATAGGCATCATTGTAACATCGCAGCTCACACATGAGATTCTTTCTGTTTTTACGGGTCAGGTTTGACTAAGCACACTGTTCACACATTGCATTCCAAAATTACTACAGTCCCTAATGGTTCTGCGGACTAAGGTTAGTTTCACACTAGTGGTAGCCTTCCCCAGCACGCTGTTTCTGCGGTGAAACAGCCTGCCGGATCCGTGCTACAGCTAGTACACTCTGCTGGCAGAAGTCCGCTCCGGCCCCATTCACTATTATGAGGTCCAAACGCAGCACGGCAAAGATATCCGGAGGTGGCAAGAATAAAACTACAACATTTTCTGAGAAGGCTGCCACTAGTGTGAAAGTAGGACTTAGTTGCCTGTAATATCATATTCAGAATTAAATTAGTTATCCAACTTCATACAACAGCCCTCCCATGTGCTGGGCACCTCAGAGGGAATATACCTACCCCACTCTCCGCTCCCTGCGCTGCTCCTGGTCCACGCAACGCCGCTGCTGCTTCTCCCTGTACATGGATGAAAACATCCGGTATCGGGGGGAGCAGCCAATGGCAGGCGGGGACGGGGACAAGCCTCCATAGCATTGCGGGAGCCGAATTTTCTAAAACTTCACCCATCTCAAGCTATATAGTTACTTTGGTTGATGAAAAGACTTTTGCTCATTCAACCTTTCTGAGACTTACTCTAGGACTTTGATCCAGAGGAGGGTAAAATAGCCTCTTTCCCACCTCCTCAGTGAACTGAAGCTAAATTGTGCATATGGGAACACAGCTTTGCTGCTCCACATGGCCATTGGATAGTTTATCAAAATCCGTGAGTCAAGAGTAGAGATGAGCAAATTTCTTAAAAGTTCGATTCGGCTGATTCGCCGAATTTCACAAAAAAATTCTCTTCTCTCAATGACAGGGAGCTGCGATAGTGCCATCCCCGTCATTGTACCCCTCATATTCCGCATTCATACATGATCGTGGCATCTAAGTGGAAAATTAACAATAAAAAAAAATGAAATCGAACTTACCGCCTCCATTTGCTTGCGATGGGCCGGCCACTGCCATCTTGCTTGAAGATCTTGGACGAAATCCTGTGCGGCGCGAGATTAAGTCATCACGCCGACCGGAGGAGGTAAGTTAGATTTTTTTTTTGTTTTTTATACTATTTCAGGTTAAATTGATTCACTGCCACGAAGCACATGGGAAATTGGCTTCTAGGCGAACCAAATTCATCCTGAAATTCGGATCGAATTCCACTTCGTGGGATTCGATTTGCTCATCTCTAGTCAAGAGATACTGTAAATGTTTAATCCTGTGTTCTGTTTTCTACTACTACTGCACAGCTTCTTCATATTTCATAATACAAAAAAAAGAACATAAACGCAGCAGAATACTACAGTCAAATCAATACCTAAATCTGTCTAATTTTCATGTAGATTTAGAACACTGCCGCGTACAAAGAACTGCAACAAGCCATAATCAGAAAAAAATATTACTTTCTAAAAGAAATCTGCAGTACATAGCATTTACTTCCTTATATTAATTTTGTGTGGTAATAATTACTTTTAAGTTGGATAACAAAGCTTGAATGACAAAAGGTTGTTTGATTAATGATAGCCTACCCAGCCTCCTGAAAGAAATAAGGTCAACCATGAAAAATAATCTGTCAGTGTTAAACCATGCGCTCATTCTTATTCTTTAAATACGCAGAAAGCCTATATACTTTGGGCGCTGTTAACATTGTAGCAGCTAATTTTTATAGCTTGATGTTTTCTATCTGGTTTTGTACAGCACAGCCGAAAATGGAGTAATCTACTTTTATGTATTAGGGCTACCATGATACAATGGTTTCAGAAAGGCATCAGTCCCTTTCACTTTTTTCACATTTTGTTACAGATGTAGTAGAGTTGGCGCACATATCGGTTTCGCGCTAACGCAATGCGCCTCTGCAGAAAGGAAGACTTGCAGAGCAATATAAATTGTTACATTGAAGAAATAAGGTTGCAATGTGCTTGGAGCTGTTGGTTAACTTAGATACAATTTCTCCTACCTCCGGCAAATCATGACACTGAAGATGGTATAATGAAAAAGCCAGCGAAAAAGGTGAACAATAAATTAATGGTTGTCAATAAAATGGGCAGCAGAAGGGAAAGGATCTGTAGGAACACATAAAGGGGATAGGATGGAGAGGAATGAAGTGCATGAAAAAGGAGGCAGCAAGGAAAGGCTAAGTACCGTTGATGCATGAGAAGGGGCAGCGGAAAGGTGGTGAACTGCATGGAATGGGGATAGCATGGTGAATATTGTCTCTTTGATTAAGTGGGTGCAAAAGGGAGAAGATTAGCAGAAGGGATGGGTGGGTTATAATGAACATGAAAAGGGGGCAAAAGGGAGAGGATCAATGGTTAATGGAGTAGGTGCAGAAGGTAGAAGATTGCTGGTTAATGAAGTAGGTGCAGAAGGGAGAGGATCAATGGTTAATGAAGAAGGTGCAGAAGGGAGAGGATCAATTATTAATGGAGAAGGTGCAGAAGGGAGAGGATGGCTGGTTAATAAAAAAAGGTGCATAAAGGAGAAGATCGCTGGTTAATGGAGTAGGAGCAGAAGGAAGAGTATCAATGGTTAATGGAGTAGGTGCAGAAGGGAGAGGATCGCTGGTTATTGGAGTATGAGCAGAAGGGAGAGGATCAATGGTTAATGGAGAAGGTGCAGTAGAGAGAGTATCATTGGTTAATGTAGAAGATGCAGAAGGGAGAGGATCACTGGTTAATGGAGAAGGTGCAGAAGGGAGATGATCCCTGGTTAATGGAGTAGGAGAAGTAGGGAGAGGATCAATGGTTAATGGAGTAGGTGCAGAAGGGAGAGGATGGCTGGTTATTGGAGTAGGAGCAGAAGGTAGAGGATCAATGGTTAATGGAGTAGGTTCAGAAGGGAGAGCATCGCTGGTTATTGGAGAATGAGCAGAAGGGAGAGGATCAATGGTTAATAGAGAAGGTGCAGAAGGGAGAGGATCATTGGTAAATGGAGAAGGTGCAGTAGGGAGAGGATCACTGGTTAATGTAGAAAGTGCAGAAGGGAGAGGATCACTAGTTAATGGAGTAGATGCAGAAGGGAGAGGATGGCTGGTCATTGGAGTAGGAGCAGAAGATAGAGGATCAATGGTTAATGGAAAAAGGTGCAGAAGGGAGAGGATCACTGGTTAATGAAGAAGGTGCAGAAGGGAGAGGATCGCTGGTTAATGGAGAAAGTGCAGAAAGGAGAGGATCACTGGTCGATGGAGTAGGAGTAGAAGGGAGAAAATCAATGGTTAATGGAGTAGGTGCAGAAGGGAGATGATTGCAGGTTAATGGAGTAGGAGCAGAAGGGAGAGAATCAATGGTTAATAGAGTAGGTGCAGAAGGGAGAGCATTGCTGGTTAATGGAGTAGGAGCAGAGGGGAGAAAACTTATTTCCCACACTGTGGGAGTGGATTGTGGGTATTATGTTGGGATTTCATCATCAGTGTGATATTTCATTAAACAGTAATCTTAAACAGCAACATATTAAAATAATTAATATCTGATAAAATACCTATAACATAATTAAATTAATAATAACTTATGTGGGTAAAATGTTACTATCTAGATGTATCACTCTGAATTAAAAAAAAAAAAACTGACAACTAAATAAATAAATATAAACTTTTTTCCCTATAAACCCTGAAAGAGCTAAAGATATTCTTCAGTATTCTCCTGCTGTTTCTGTCCCCATGTTGCTGTTTGGGTGTACTGTTTAATAAAATATAACACTGATGATCAAATACCAACATAATACCCACAATCTACTCCCACAGTGTGGGAAATGAGTTTTCTCCCATTAATCATACATTCTCTCTCTTCTGCACCTACTCCATTAACTACTGATTCTCTCCCTTCCGCACCTACCCCTTTAACCAGCAATCCTCTCTAGTGTTGAATAGAGTTGAGCGGACACCTGGATGTTCAGGTTCGACGAGTTCAGCCGAACTTGAAAAAAGTTCGGGTTCGGGACCCGAACTTGAACCCGAACCCGAACCCATTGAAGTCAATGGGGACCAGAACTTTTGGGCACTAAAATGGCTCTAAAATAGTCCTGGAAAGGGCTAGAGGGCTGCAAAAGGCATCAAAATGTGCTTAAGAGCATGGTAACTGTTCTGCAAACAAATGTGGATAGGGAAATGACTTAAAATAACATAAAATACAGAAAAATAAAAAAATAACAATCTGAATCTAGGAGTAGGAGGTTGAGGAGGCGGTGGATGGGTGGATGTGGCGGTGTAGGTTGACGTGGCGGTGTAGGTGGAAGCGGCGGTGAAGGAAGAATAGGTAGCGAACACTGATTTGTGTTATTTTTTATTTTTAAATTGGGGTATCCACCAAAATATTGGGACATATAACAAAATAAAACAAAGAATAAGTGCATTTGAGTACAAGAATAGATGGTTGAGGCTGGTATAAATGTCTATTCTGCACAAGGTACGGACAAGTCCTGTGGGATCCATGCCTGGTCCATTTTAATAAACGTAAGCTTGTCCACATTGGCTGCGGCCTGTGATAATGCTCTCTGCCGTGCGAAACACACGTTCACACTATACACTGGCTGCAGGGCAGGTCAGGACCTCCAAGGCTGACAAAGCTTTTACACATTTGGGCCATGCTAACCCTGCCTTCTCAGGTGCTGGCGGTGCCCCAGCTGCGTTGGCGACCTCTTCCTCCTCCTCTGCCTTGTGCTTCCACTGTGCCCCCGGTGTCAGGTGGGAATGCTATCATCAGCGTGCGTTTGTAGTCGCGCATCTTCCGATCAGTAACAGATGTTTTCACTAAATTTAGTTTCCTGTCAGCAATACAGAGCAGGGGTTCATTCACGGCAAAAGGGGGTTCATGTCACCCAGCAATAGAACAGAGTATTTTGAGAGATTTAGGCCCATGTCACCAAGGCACAGCAGGGGTTCATTCACGGCAAAAGGGGGTTCATGTCACCCAGCAATAGAACAGAGTATTTTGAGAGATTTAGGCCCATGTCACCAAGGCACAGCAGGGGTTCATTCACAGCAAAAGGGGGTTCATGTCACCCAGCAATAGAACAGACGATTTTGAGAGATTTAGGCCCCTGTCACCCAGGCACAGCAGGGGTTCATTCACGGCAAAAGGGGGTTCATGTCACCCAGCAATAAAACAGAGGATTTTGAGAGAACGAGGCCCATGTCACCCAGGCACAGCAGGGGTTCATTCACGGCAAAAGGGGGATCTTGTCACCCAGCAATAGTGACAAGAGTAGGGGTTTATTCACGGCAAAAGGGGGTTTATGTCACCCAGCAATAGAACAGACGATTTTTAGAGATTTAGGCCCCTGTCACCCAGTCACAGCAGGGGTTCATTCACGGCAAAAGGGGGTTCATGTGTCACGGCCTATGGTGTGCGCTGTGACACTGTTGCTACACTTGCTATTGCCTGCGGCAACGTGTAGCTTTCCATGCTTGTGTGTGCACTTCCCCTTTAAGTAGCTTCCTCCCCTTGTCTGGTGTTGGAAGGGTTAACTCCCTTACTAGTGTTTTAACACTGGGTTTATGTGTGTGTGGGTGTGGCTGCTTGGGCTATTTAGCTTTAGGTTCTTGTCACCCAGCAGAAGAACAGAGCATTTTGGGAGATTTAGGCCCCTGTCACCCAGGCACAGCAGGGGTTAATTAACAGCAAAAGTGGGTTCTTGTCACTCAGCAATAGAACAGAGGATTTTGAGAGATTTAGGCCCCTGTCACCCAGGCACAGCAGGGGTTTGTATACGCCAAAAATGGTAAAATGTCACCCGACAATTGAAAATAAGATTTTTTTCAATTTAGGGCACTAAAATTAGCACTTTCTTGCATTAAAATGGCTCTAAAATAGTCCTTGAAAAGGCTAGAGGGATGTAAAAGGCAGTAAAATGTGCTTAAGAGCATGGCAACTGCTCTGCATACATATGTGGATAGAGAAATAACTTAAAATAAAATAAAATAGCAAAAAATTACAAATTATTAACCTGCAACTCAGAGGAGGAGGTGAATTTGGAGTCGGAGGTTGAGGAGGCGGTGAATATGGTGTTGTAGGTGGAGGCAGCAATGGAGGAGGAGGAGGTAGCCAACAATGTTTTTTTTTTTTTTTTATTGGGGTAGGTAGCCCCCAAAATATTGGGACAAATAAAAAAAAAAGAAAACAAAGAATCATTGCACTTGACTTGAGTACAAGAATGTATGTTTGATAGTGGTATAAATGTCTATTCTGCACAAGGTACAGACAAGTCTTTTGGTATCCAAGCCTGGTTCACTTTAATGAACGTGAGCTTGTCCACATTGGCTGTGGACAGACGGCTGCGTTTGTCTGTAATGACGCCCCCTGCCGTGTTAAATACACGTTCAGACAATACACTGGCTGCAGGGCAGGCCAGCACCTCCAAGGCATAAAGGGCAAGCTCAGGCCATGTGCCCAATTTGGAGACCCAGAAGTTGAAGGGGGCAGACCCGTCATTCAGTACGTGTAGGTGTGTGCACACATACTGCTCCTCCATGTTGGTGAAATGCTGCCTCCTGTTAAGACGTTCCATATCAGCTGGTGGTGCTGGTTGTTGTGGCATGCTGACAAAGCTTTTCCACATTTCGGCCATGCTAATCCTGCCTTCTGAGGTGCTGGCGGTGCCCCAACTGCGTTGGCGACCTCTTCCTCATACTCTGCCTTCGCCTTGTGCTTCCACTGTGCCCCCGCTGTCAGGTGGGAATGCCATCGGCAGCGCATCTACCAGCGCGCGCTTGTACTCGCGCATCTTACGATCACGTTCCAGTGACGGAATTAAGGACGGTACGTTGTCCTTGTAACGGGGATCCAGCGGCGTGGCCACCCAGTAATCAGCACAAGTTAGAATGTGGGCAACTCAGCGGTCGTTGCGGAGACACTGCAGCATGTAATCGCTCATGTGTGCCAGGCTGCCCAGAGGCAACGAAAAGCTGTCCTCTGTGGGAGGTGTATCGAGCTGGTCTGGGTGCCATCCTGCTGTGAACATGGTTCCTCCTCCTGCATCTCCTCCTCCTCATCCTCCACCTCCTCATCCTCCAGAACTGTGCCCTGGCTGGACAATTGTGTACCTTGGGTTTGTGGGTGCAGGAACCCACCCTCGGAGCCACTTGGGAATGACTGGCCGGAAACCCTCCGAAATGATCCCTCTTCCTCCTCCTGCTCCTGTGCCACATCCTCTTCCATCGCCAGGAGCGTTTTTTCAAGGAGGCATAGTAACGTTGAGAACGGCGTTATCGGCACTGGCCATGTTGGTGGAGTACTCGAAACAGCGCAACAAGGAACACAGGTATCGCATGGAGGCCCAGTCATTGGTGATGAAGTGGTGCTTTTCCGCCGAGCGACTCACTCGTGCGTGCTGCAGCTGAAACTCCACTATCGCCTGCTGCTGCTCGCACAGCATGTGCAAGGTGGAGTTCCACCTTGTGGGAACGTCGCATTTGAGGCGGTGAGAGGGAAGGCAGAAGTTACGCTGCAGCGCTGACAGGCGAGCAGCAGCAGGGTGAGAACGCCGAAAGCGCCCGCATTTTATGCAGCAGCTCTAATATGTCGGGGTAATTTTTAAGGAATCTCTGCACCACCAAATTCAGCACATGCGCCAGGCTAGGGATGTGCGTCAAACCGGCTAGTCACAGAGCTGCTTCGAGATTTCGCCCATTATCACACACCACCAGGCCGGGCTTGAGGCTGACTGGCACAAACCACTCATCGATCTGTTGTTCAAGGCCCGTCCACAGCTCCTGCGCGGTGTGGGGTTTGTCCCCCAAACAGATAAGTTTTAAAACTGCCTGCTGTCGTTTACCCCTGGCTGTGCTGAAGTTGGTGGTGAAGGTGTCACGCTGACCGGATGAGGAGCTAGTAGAGGATGAGGAAGCAGAGTAGGAGGAGGAAGCAACAGTAGGCAAACTGAAGCGCCCTGCAATCCTCGGTGGTGGAAGGACATGCGCCAAACTGCTATCCGCCTCAGGCCCAGCCGCCACTGCATTTACCCAGTGTGCTGTTATGCAGATATAACGGCCCTGACCGTGCTTACTGGTCCACGTATCCGTAGTCAGGTGCACCTTGCCACAGATGGCATTGCACAGTGCACACCTGATTTTGTCCCCTACTTGGTTGTGAAGGAAAGGGATGGCTCGCCTTGAAAAGTAGTGGTGGCTGGGCACGACATACTGTGGGACAGCCACCGCCATAAGGCCTTTAAAACTATCTGTCTCCACCAGATCGAATGACAGCATTTCAAAGGCAAGTAATTGAGAAATGCTGCCATTCAGGGCTGGGGATCGCGGGTGGGTAGGGGCAGTGGCGTATCTATCCCGAGGCAAACAAGGCATTTGCCTAGGGCGGCACTTGCCAATGGGGCGGCAAAATGCCTTGTTTGCCCCTTGTCCCATCCGTCTTCTATGCCGGTATACTCAGAAGATACGATGGTATATTCTAACCCCCAGGCGTTCCCATGGTGACGGGGACGCTTGCCTGGGGGTTAGAATATACCATCGGATGTGAGTATTTACGATCTCAGTGAGATCGTAAAAACTCAAATCCGATGGTATATTCTAACCCCCAGGCGTTTCCATGGTGACAGGGACGCTTGCCTGGGGGTTAGAATATACAGGGCCACGCCGCTCACAGGAGTACATTTATAAACTAATCAGTAACTTTAACTTTAATCATCGCTGATCTCTTTACTTGGATATCCTACTCTGTCTTAGCTCCGGTAACAGCAGGCAGTGCGGGCGGGCGGCGCTCACTCACTGACGTCATGCGCCTGCGCCGCCTAGTGAGAGGAGCAGGCGCGTGACGTCAGTGAGTGAGCGCCGCCCGCACTGCCTGCTGTTAACGGAGCTAAGACAGAGTAAGGTATCCAGTAAAGAGATCAGCAATGATTAAAGTTAAAGTTACTGATTAGTTTATAAATGTACTGTTGTGAGCGACGGGGGATCTGTGGATGTTACTGTTTAGGGAGGGAGATTTGTGGATGGCACTGTTTAGGGGGAGATCTGTGGATGGCACTGTTTAGGGGAGGGGGATCTGTGGATGGCACTCTGTAGGGGAGGGGGATCTGTGGATGGCACTGTTTAGGGGAGGGGGATCTGTGGATGTCACTGTTTAGGGGAGGGGAGATCTGTGGATGTCACTGTTTAGGGGGAGATCTGTGGATGGCACTGTTTAGGGGAGGGGGATCTATGGATGGCACTGTTTAGGGGAGGGGGATCTATGGATGGCACTGTTTAGGGGGGAGATCTGTGGATGGCACTGTTTAGGGGAGGGCGATCTGTGGATGGCACTGTTTAGGGGAGGGGGATCTGTGGATGGCACTGTTTAAGGGAGGGGGATCTGTGGATGGCACTGTTTAGGGGAGGGGAATCTGTGGATGGCACTGTTTAGGGGAAGGAGATCTGTGGATGGCACTGTTTAGGGGGAGATCTGTGGATGGCACTGTTTAGGGGAGGGGGATCTGTGGATGGCACTATTTAGGGGAGGGTGATCTGTGGATGGCACTGTTTAGGGGAGAAGGATCTGTGGATGGCACTGTTTAGGGGGGAGATCTGTGGATGGCACTGTTTAGGGGAGGGGGATCTGTAGATGGCACTGTTTAGGGGAGGGGGATCTGTGGATGGCACTGTTTAGGGGAGGGGGATCTGTAGATGGCACTGTTTAGGGGGGGATCTGTGGATGGCACATAGGAAAGGGTGGGGTTTAGAGAGAAAGGGGTTTGGCCTTGACAGGAAGGGGTGGGTCAAATTTATATATGGGGGGGTGCCCGAGTTTAGTCTCGCCTAGGGCAGCACAAAACCAAGATACACCACTGGGTAGGGGGGTACTTCCTCTTCCTCTTCAGCGTTTGGGATATGGAGAGCTGAACGCTTCCGTGTAACATTGTGGAGATGCTTGGTGACCCAGGTGTTGGTGTTGCTGGCAGATCCTCTGTTTGTGGGGTGCCAGGTGGCACTGTCACTCCAGAGGTGGATGAAGAGGCCGCGACTGCAGCAGAAGAGGAAGCAGGAGGAGCCAGAGACCTTTCTTGGTTTTTGAGGTGTCTACTCCACTGCAGCTCGTGCTTTGCACTTAAATGCCTGGTCATGCAGGTTGTGCTCAGGTTGAGAACATTTATGCTTCGCTTCAGGCTCTGATTGCACAGCGTGCAAACCACTCGTGTCTTGTCGTCAGCACATTTTCTGAAGAACTGCCACGCCAGGGAACTCCTTGGAGCTGTCTTTGGTGAGCTTGGTCCCTTGCTGCAGTGGGCAGTAGGAGGCATACTGTCTAGAGGATGGCCACTCCGCTTTTGCACCCTGCTCCCGATTCTGCTGTGCTGGTGGCTCTGTGCGACCACCGCCTCTTCCTCCAAACTACATCGGTCACTCGCATGATCTTGATTCCATGTGGGGTCGAGGACCTCATCGTCCTCCACATCATCTTCCACCCAGTCTTCACCCCTGACTTCCTTGTCGGTCTGCACACTTTCAAAAGCCCCAGCAGTTGGCACCTGTGTTTCGTCAAGATCCGAGACGTGCTGCGATTGTCCTCTCATGTACTCATCTTGAAAAATAAGTGGTTGGGCATTGGTGCACTCAATCTCTTCCACTTCTGGGGCAGGGCTAGGTGGATGGCCCTGGGAAACCCTGCTAACAGAGTCATCAAAAAGCAGAAGAGACTGCTGCATGACTTGGGGCTCAGACTGCTTGGCTGATTTGCAAGGGGGTGAGGTGAAAGACTGATGGACATCAGCTGCAGGTGCCAACTGTGGTCTTTCAGGAGGAGACTGGGTGGGAGACAAAGTGAAGGAACTGGATCCACTGTCAGCAACCCAATCTACTATCGCCTGTACTTGTTCAGGCCTCACCATTCGTAGAGCAGCATTAGGCCCGACCAAATACCGTTGCAGGTTTTGTCGCCTACTCGCACCTGAGGAAGGGGTTTCACTTGTGCGTGTAGCTGGCACAGATTGACCACGTCCTCTCCCTGCAACAGGAGCTCCACCAGCAGCACCACGACCTGGGCCACGACCCTTATTTGCCGTTCTCCTCATATTTTTTAAATTTAGAATCTTGCCCTAAATGGGTGTTTAATTAATAGTAGAATAGAACAACAGTATGTAAAGGGTGTATCTCACACGGCCTAAATCAGACTAGGCCTCAATAAAAAAAAACAAATTGCCCAAAATGGCTGTATTTCAAATGCCTAATTCAAACCCCTGTATGTAGAGGTAGTATCTCAGAGGGCCTGAACCTCTGTAGGCCTGAAGTAAATATATCTTTGCACAAAATGGCTGTATTTCAAATGCCTAATTCAAACCCCTGTATGTAGAGGTAGTATCTCAGAGGGCCTGAACCTCTGTAGGCCTGAAGTAAATATATCTTTGCACAAAATGGCTGTATTTCAAATGCCTAATTCAAACCCCTGTATGTAGAGGTGGTATCTCACAGGGCCTGAACCTCTGTAGGCCTGAAGTAAATATATCTTTGCACAAAAAGGCTGTATTTCAAATGGCTGTATTTTAAATGCCTAATTCAAACCCCTGTATATAGAGGTAGTATCTCAGAGGGCCTGAACCTCTGAAGGCCTGAAGTAAATATATCTTTGCACAAAATGGCTGTATTTCAAATGGCTGTATTTCAAATGCCTAATTCAAACCCCTGTATGTAGAGGTGGTATCTCAAAGGGCCTGAACCTCTGTAGGCCTGAAGTAAATATATATTTGCACAAAAAGGCTGTATTTCAAATGGCTGTATTTCAAATGCCTAATTCAAACCCCTGTATGTAGAGGTAGTATTTCACAGGGCCTGAACCTCTGTAGGCCTGAAGTAAATATATCTTTGCACAAAAAGGCTGTATTTCAAATGGCTGTATTTTAAATGCCTAATTCGAACCCCTGTATATAGAGGTAGTATCTCAGAGGGCCTGAACCTCGTAGGCCTGAAGTAAATATATCTTTGCACAAAATTGCTGTATTTCAAAGGGCTGTATTTCAAATGCCTAATTCAAACCCCTGTATGTAAAGGTGGTATCTCACAGGGCCTGAACCTCTGTAGGCCTGAAGTAAATATATCTTGGCATAAAATGGCTGTATTACAAATGGCTATATTTCAAATGCCTAATTCAAACCCCTGTATGTAGAGGTAGTATCTCAGAGGTCCCAAACCTCTGTAGGACTGAAGTAAATATATCTTTGCACAAAAAGGCTGTATTTCAAATGCCTAATTCAAACCCCTATGTGTAGAGGTAGTATCTCAGAGGGCCTGAACCTCGTAGGCCTGAAGTAAATATATCTTTGCACAAAATGGCTGTATTTCAAATGCCTAATTCAAACCCCTGTATGTAGAGGTGGTATCTCACTGGGCCTGAACCTCTGTAGGCCTTCAGTAAATATATCTTTGCACAAAAAGGCTGTATTTCAAATGGCTGTATTTGAAATACCTAGTTCAAACCCCTGTATGTAGAGGTAGTATCTCACAGGGCCTGAACCTCTGTAGGGCTGCAGTAAATATATCTTTGCACAAAAAGGCTGTATTTCAAATGGCTGTATTTCAAATGCTTAATTCAAACCCCTATATATAGTGGGGGTATCTCACAGGGCCTGAACCAGTGTAGGCTTGAATTCAATATTGGTGCACCAAATGGCGGTATTTAAAATCTCTGAATGTAACCCAAATGACTTAAGGGTGCATCTCACAATGACATCTGCATCAAAGGCTGCCAACTAAATTTTTTGGGCCCAAATGAGTGTTTGTTTAAAAACTGAATTTGACAGCAGTATATAAGCCTGTAATTCCATACGTGCTGATGCTGTAAGGCCTGAAAATAGTGTTTTTTGTCAAAAGAGTGTGTTTTTCAAACCCCAGAAAATGATGGGTGTATTTCTATCTTAACCGTCTCCGGACCGCCTAACGCAGGATTGCGTTCCGGAGGCGGTCAATTCATTCCTCCTGGACGCGCCGATGCATCATCTCACGATGATTTTCACCAGTATTGACTGTTAGGTTTTAGGTTAGTTTAGTCCCCTTTGGTAGGTAGTTAGCGTCAGCGCCCAGTCCACCGCACTGCAGTCACTGATTCGCTGATTAGCGTATCGCTAATCAGCATTGGTACTTTTATAGTATCTGTAAGTGATCAGAACTGATCACAGTCAGATCTATAATAGTATTAGTGTCACCTTTGCTCGCCCTCCACCCAAAACGCAGTGTTTGCCCAATCAGGCCTGATCGGTCGCCCACACGTGCGTTCACCCACGCCCGCCCCGCCGCAGTGACTACATTTTTTATTTATTTTTATCACTGCACAATCACTTCACAAGCGCTGCGGCAATAAAAAAAAAATCAGTTTTGATATTTTTTATCAATCGCAGCGGCTTCCTGTACTTCGCTAGCCTCCCATTTGTAAGACTGGCTTGCTTTTTTTCTTGGGTAGTCTCAGGGAATACCCCCTAAATTTAGTTTACCAAATGGCAAATAAGGGGTATTCTTCTAAAGAGGCCTACAGGATTCTGACCCAGTCAGATGAGGAATGGGAACCCTCATCTGACGAATCCAGCGGGTCAGAATACGAACCTGTAGAAAGCAGTGGCAGTCTGACCCAAAGTTCAGACGATGAGGTTGAGGTCCCTAATACCACCAGGCGTACCCGGCCCCATGTTGCTAGACCACAGGTTGCGCAGGATCCGTTTCAAGGGCAGCAGAGTGGGGCTGGCGCTGTCGGATTACGTGGTGAGGCATACACCAGCAGCGCAGCCCATCCTGGACCTAGTACCAGCACTGCCATAGAACATGGTGAAGTGGCGAGCACGAGAAGGGCAGTTGAAGCTGGTACGGTGGCACGTGCATTAGTTCCCCCATTGCAGCCACCACACAGACAGGCCCGTAGAGCCCCTAGAGTCCCTGATTGGCAGCCCCCAACTTCAGCCGCACCAGTAGTTTCCCCTTTCACCGCCTAGTCTGGAGTTCGGGTTGAGACAGCTCAGATCGGATCGGCACTGGGGGTTTTTGAGCTGTTCTTGACTGCGGAGCTCTTGGACTTGGTCGTGGCAGAAAAAAATCGGCAGAAACAAATGCCCAGTCTTTCCGGTGGAAACCCGTCCAAGTTTCCGAATTTAAAACTTTTCTGGGCCTTCTCCTCAACATGGGCCTGACAAAAAAGCATGAATTGCGGTCATATTGGTCCACGAACCCAATTCATCACATGCCCATGTTCTCTGCTGCCATGTCCAGGACACGATTTGAGACCATCCTGCGTTTCCTGCACTTTAGTGACAACAGCACCTCTCGTCCCAGAGGCCACCCAGCTTTTGACCGGCTCCACAAAATTCAGCCCCTCATAGACTACCTTAACACCAAATTTGCAGATTTGTATACTTCTGAGCAAAACATCTGCATAGACGAGTCCCTGATACATTTTACCGGGTGCCTTGGCTTCAAACAATACATCCCAAGCAAGCGCGCCCGGTATGGGGTCAAATTGTATAAACTCTGTGAAAGGGCCACAGGCTATACGCACAAATTTTTAGTCTATGAGGGTAAAGATCAGACCCTGGAGTCGGTCGGTTGCCCTGACTACCTGGGGAGCAGTGGGAAGACAGTCTGGGACTTGGTGTCACCCTTATTTGGCAAGGGGTACCATCTTTATGTGGACAATTTCTACACAAGTGTGCCCCTCTTCAGGCATTTGTTTTTAGAACAGATTGGCTGCTGTGGCACCGCGCGACCTAATCGCCGGGGGTTCCCCCAACGGCTCGTTACCACCCGTCTTGCAAGGGGGGAGAGGGCTGCCTTGTGTAACAAAGAACTGCTCGCGGTGAAATGGAGAGACAAGCGTGACGTTTACATGCTCTCCTCCATTCACGCAGACACGACAATCCAAATAGAATGAGCAACCAGTATCATTGAAAAGCCCCTCTCGGTCCACGACTATAATTTGCTCATGGGAGGGGTGGACTTCAATGACCAGATGTTGGCTCCTTATTTAGTGTCCCGCCGCACCAGACGCTGGTATAAGAAGGTGTCTGTATATTTAATTCAATTGGCTATGTACAATAGTTTTGTTCTCTACAGTAAGGCTGGGAGAACAGGATCCTTCCTCAAATTTCTGGAAGAGATCATCGACAACCTCCTGTATCCAGGAGGTTCCGTGGCCCCAACCACCAGTGTAGTAAGCCGTTTACACGAGCGACATTTCCCCAATGTCGTTGCTGGTACCTCAACCCAACCGTCACTCCGAAAAAAATGTCGTGTCTGTAGCAGGAGTGGAATAAGGCGTGACACCCGCTATTTCTGTCCTGACTGCCCTGACCACCCTGCCCTATGCTTAGGGGAGTGTTTCCGGAAGTACCACACACAGGTACACGTAGCATAGGGATTGCATCTCACAGGACAGGTGCACAGGGCTATTAGGGCCCTTTCTCTCACAGCTGCTGCAAACCTCTCCTTTCACCTGGGATAAACTGCATAATGTACTTCGCCACATCTTTGGGCGATTTGCGCTTTGCACATTGTCCCATGGGGAAGGAGAGATTTGTCCTATAAAGGTAAAAAAAAACAAAAAAAAAACACCGGTAAGCAAAAAAAGTTAACGTTCAGTTCAATAAAGTTTATATGTTATGTTCAAAAGTTATTATAAAGTTAATAAATTTATTGCGTTGCGGCCTGTTTTTTTTCTTTTTTGTTTTGTTTTTTTTTCCTTCCAGGTGGACCAACCGATCGA
This sequence comes from Bufo bufo, assembly GCF_905171765.1. NCBI lineage: Eukaryota > Metazoa > Chordata > Amphibia > Anura > Bufonidae > Bufo > Bufo bufo. The sequence goes on along the minus strand of NC_053390.1, from coordinate 751,467,453 downwards.
CTAGCTGCAGCACTGATGTGCATTCTGACAGAAGCATTGCGCTGCTGTCAGATTACACAAAAGTCGGTGTATGCGGCGCTGCAAGACGAGATTTCTCCTCTGCAGTAAAAGATACGTTTGCCGAGGCATATGAGCTAAGGAGGCGGCGGTGTTCATATACTTTGGCAAACATTTTGTATATATAAAAAATAAATAAAATCCTGGCAATGATTTATTCATTCACATTAATTGATGTGAATGGAGAAATCTGTTTGCCTGGGCATACGGGCTAAGTGGGTATGGATGTTGGGCGGAGCTCCTATGTCCTGGCAGACGCCTTTCCCCTCCTATTTTTTGGCAGAGATTTTTTCATCCACATTGATCGATGCGAATGAAGAAATCTGTGCCGTTCATTTTTTTCTTTCAGCCCTGAGGCTGAACGCAAAAAAAAAATCTCATTACCCGTATGCTCAATATAAGGAGAATAGCAGAAACTCCTAATGCTGGCCATACATGTAATGATTGCAGAGACCCTCAAATGCCAGGGCAGTACAGACACCCCACAAATGACCCCATTTTGGAAAGAAGACACCCCAAGGTATTCACTGAGGGGCATATTGAGTCCATGAAAGATTGAAATTTTTGTCCCAAGTTAGCGGAAAGGGAAACTTTGTGAGAAAAAAACTAAAAAAAATTAATTTCCGCTAACTTGTGCCAAAAAAAAAAAAATTCTATGAACTCGCCATGCCCCTCATTGAATACCTTTGGGTGTCTTCCTGCCAAAATGGGGTCACATGTGGGGTATTTATACTGCCCTGGCATTTTAGGGGCCCCAAAGCATGAGAAGAAGTCTGGTATCCAAATGTCTAAAAATGACCTCTTAAAAGGAATGTGGGCCCCTTTGCGCATCCAGGCTGCAAAAAAGTGTCACACATGTGGTATCTCCATACTCAGGAGAAGTTAGGCAATGTGTTTTGGGGTGTCATTTTACATATTCACCCATGCTGGGTGAGATAAATATCTTGGTCAAATGCCAACTTTGTATAAAAAAATGGGAAAAGTTGTCTTTTGCCAAGATATTTCTCTCACCCAGCATGGGTATATGTAAAATGACACCCCAAAACACATTGCCCAATTTCTCCTGAGTACGGAGATACCACATGTGTGACACTTTTTTTGCAGCCTAGGTGGGCAAAGGGGCCCACATTCCAAAGAGCACCTTTCAGATTTCACCGGCCATTTTTTACAGATTTTGATTTCAAACTACTTACCACACATTAGGGCCCCTAGAATGCCAGGGCAGTATAACTACCCCACAAGTGACCCCATTTTGGAAAGAAGACACCCCAAGGTATTCCGTGAGGGGCATGGCGAGTTCCTAGAATTTTTTATTTTTTGTCACAAGTTAGCGGAAAATGATGATTTTTTTTTATTTATTTGTTTCTTACAAAGTCTCATATTCCACTAACTTATGACAAAAAATAAAAACTTCAATGAACTCACTATGCCCATCAGCGAATACCTTGGGGTGTCTTCTTTCCAAAATGGGGTCACTTGTGGGGTAGTTATACTGCCCTGGCATTCTAGGGGCCCTAATGTGTGGTAAGTCGTTTGAAATCAAAATGTGTAAAAAATGGCCGGTGAAATCCGAAAGGTGCTCTTTGGAATGTGGGCCCATTTGCCCACCTAGGCTGCAAAAAAGTGTCACACATGTGGTATCTCCGTACTCAGGAGAAGTTGGGCAATGTGTTTTGGGGTGTCATTTTACATATACCCATGCTGGGTGAGAGAAATATCTTGGCAAAAGACAACTTTTCCCATTTTTTTATACAAAGTTGGCTTTTGACCAAGATATTTATCTCACCCAGCATGGGTATATGTAAAATTACACCCCAAAAAACATTGCCCAACTTCTCCTGAGTACGGAGATACCACATGTGTAACACTTTTTTGCAGCCTAGGTGGGCAAAGGGGTCCACATTCCAAAGAGCACCTTTCGGATTTCACCGGCCATTTTTTACACATTTTGATTTCAAACTACTTACCACACATTTGGGCCCCTAGAATGCCAGGGCAGTATAACTATTCCACAAGTGACCCCATTTTGGAAAGAAGACACCCCAAGGTATTCGCTGATGGGCATAGTGAGTTCATAGAAGTTTTTATTTTTTGTCACAAGTTAGTGGAATATGAGACTTTGTAAGAAAAAAAAAAAATCATCATATTCCGCTAACTTGTGACAAAAAATAAAAAGTTCTATGAACTCACTTTGCCCATCAGCGAATACCTTACGGTGTCTACTTTCTGAAATAGGGTCATTTGTGGGGTGTTTGTACTGTCCGGCCATTGTAGAACCTC